>NC_045436.1:19779398-19820459 GCF_002776525.5 Piliocolobus tephrosceles | reverse complement strand
TAGAGACGGGGTTTCACCGTGTTAGCCAGGATGGTCTCGATCTCCTGACCTCGTGATCCACCCGTCTCGGCCTCCCAAAGTGCTGGGATTACAGGCTTGAGCCACCGCGCCCGGCTACATTTTTGATATATGGTGTTAGTTTGCCCTCCAGAAATACATTGCCAACTTACATTTTTAAAAACATGATGATGTGGAGGTACCTATTTCCCACACACTTTATAGCACTTGACATTAACACACCATTTTGTCAAACTGGCAAATATTTTGTTTACATTTGCATTTCTTTGATAGTTGCTGATGTTGAGCATACTTTCCTTTGTTTAGAGTCCATTTGTATTTCTTCCATGAATTTATATCTTTTCCCCACTGCTTTAGCTTTTTCTTATTTATTTCTAACCTCTCTTCATATATTATGGACCTTATTCTATTGCCATATATGTTGCAAATATTTCCTCAACATTGTTGTTATTGAAACACAGTAATTTTTACATTTAATTTTTAATACATCTGAAATGTACCTTGATGTAAATTGGAGTTTAACCTGCTTTGCTCCCACAACATTTTCATAATTTTCCTGGCACCATTTATTAAATAATTTATTGTGTTAGATCAGTTGCAGTAATGACCTCAATTTGCTTACTCCTCCTTGTATCCATGCCCTTTGGTAGTGCCCTCCCCCACAGATGCTGGGCTTCGTATTGACTCGTTTTGGCTGATGGGACAGTAGCAAATATGATACAAAAGGGTACTTGAAAAGTGCTTGTGCACTGGGGCTTACTTGTTCTCTGCTCTTAGAACTCTGCAACTCTCTAAACAAGCCCAGGTTAGCCTGATGGATAGTAAGAGACATGTGGCCATTCACCCCTGTTTCTCCCAGACAATCATGAGATGTATGAGTGTGACCATTTAAAACTAGTCAGCTCCACTGGCCAACCAGCTGACTATAGACACATGAGCAGGCTCAGCCAAGATCAGCCAAGTCTGGCCAGACCCCAAATCCACCTGGCTTACTGTAGCCCAATTGCCATGCCACAAAATTATGAACTAAATAAATGTAAATGGTTCTTATTTCAATTGACTGAGATTCTGAGTGGTGTGTCACACAATAAAAGATAACCAGTACATCCAGCTTACCTGTACTGATGTGAAAGTCATATTTATCATACACTAAATTCCCACTTATACACGTGTATATTTCTGAGTTCCTTATTTTGTTTCTTTGATCTATTTAGTTCTTCCCCTGCTAACACCACACTTAAAATTACTGTAGCTATATGGTATATTTTACTATTTGGTAGGTTAATTCCACCACCCCATCTCCATGACAATTTTTTTTTTAGAAGAAATTTGTCAAGTTTCCCGAAATGTCTTGTTGGGACTTAATTTCAAATTGCATTAAGCTTTGTAATATTTGGAATTTTCAGTACAGAAATTGGATAAGTTTCTTTATCTACTCTTATATTCTTCAGCAGGATTTTATATTTTTCTTCAAAAAGGTTCCACATGAATTCTTGTTTAGTTTATTACCTATTTTATCAGTCAGGGTTTAACCTGAATGGCAAAAGCAATGGGAGGTACATATTAAAATATTTGTTGCCAATAATTGTGTAAAAATGATGGAATTTTGGGGGCTAGAGAGGACAGTCTAAATCTGTCAGGCCATCAGGAAGGGCAGACTGTAACTCTTGGCTGAAGCCACTATCCACAGATGAAATTCTTTCCTTCTGGAAGTCTCATTTCTGCCTTTCATTTTTTGTTTTCTTTTTTTTTTTGAGACAGAGTCTTGCTCTGTTGGCCAGGCTGGAGTGCAGTGGCATGATCTTGGCTCACTGCAACCTCTGCCTTCTGGGCTCAAGTAATTCTCCTGCCTCAGCCTCCCCAGTAGCTGGAATTACAGGTGCCTGCCACCACGCCCAGCTAGTTTTTGTATGTTTAGTAGAGACGGGGTTTTACCATGTTGGCCAAGCTGGTCTCAAACTCCTGACCTCAGGTGATCTGCCCCCCTCGGGATTACAGGCGTGAGCCACTGTGCCTGGCCCAGTTCTGCTCTTAAGATTTTCAGTGGATTGAATGAGGCCTACCAAAATTATCAAGGATAACCATCATTACTTAAAGTCAATCAGTTATGGATGTTAATCTACAAAATACCTTCAGCGAAACACCTGGATTAGTGTTAGATTCAATACTGGGGATATTAATTTAGTCAAGTTGCTACATCAAAAAGACCATAATGTTTGTATTTTGTGCTTTTGTTCTTTCTTCTAAGATTTTCATTATATTTTCTGATAACTTATTTTCCACAGAAAAACAAGTGATTAAAAGATGATTTTTGTAACTCATACCTATGTTCTCTTATTGTATTTAAGAGTGGGGCTTTTTTTGCTTGTTTTCAAACAACAATAATATTTTATATATATTTCATAAACATTTTATAAATATTTTGTCTTCTTTGTTTAGTCAGAACTTCTGGAAAAATGGTGAAGAATAGAGTAAGACTTCTGCTTCTAGGAGTTTCGGATGAGATCATTTATATCAATCCTCTTTCTGGTGACAAATTAAAAAATCTGTGTAGGGTAGGAATGGTAGCTTATGCCTATAATCCCAGCACTTTGGGAGGCCAAGGCAGGAAGATCACTTAAGCTCCGAAGTTCAAGATCAGCCTGGGCAACATAGTGAGACACTGTCTCTATTTAAAAATTAAAATTAAAATTAAAAGGATTAAAAAAAAAACCCCCGCTTCTTAAAAGCTTCAGAAAGCTAAGAAGATGATGAAGAATGAGAGGAAAAGAGCCCAGAATTTGAGCCTGGCACTTGGGTTCACTTTGCCCCTGGTGGTGTTTCTTAATCAAGAAGAGACTGCAGAGAGGTGAGTTGTGTTTTCGGGACTCCCGCCGGCCAAGGTTGTAATCTAGGACCTGCCAAGGGTGAGTGCCTGGCAAGCCATTCTGCACTTTGGGCTGGCCCCCCAAAAGACTGATCCACTGGAGTAAAGAAAATCAGATAGAATCTAGTCCTTGCATGGATTGTGATCCAGGTTACAGCAATCTTGGTGGCCAGCAGAATTGCAAGCCCTGTGCTTGGGTTGAAGTGATCCAGATCACTAGTGCCCTGGATGCTTGGCAAAAGCAACTCCTTCAAATCCTCTTTGGAGGAAGATAATGTTATTTAAATCTCTTTCTACAATTTTCAAGTAAAATGGCCAGCACACATTCAGGAGATTGGACTCCATGAGCAAGAACCAAGAGAAATAACCAACAACAGAAACAAATTTACAAAGACTCCAGATGGGGGAATTATCAGGCACAGAGTATTAAAGAACTTCCTTGTTTTATTCCTGCCTTGAAGAAAATGATTTGATGTCTCACTATTCACTATCACATTTGCTCTTGTTACCTATAAATGCCATTTACTATGATAGAGTGCTTTCCTCCTTTAATTTATTAATACATTTTTCAAAAATCAGTAATGGATATTAAATTATATCAAATCTTTCTATCATACATAGTTTGATTGTGACTTTTACCATGAATTATGTGGATTTCCTAGCATTAAACCATTATTACATTTCAGAAATAAATCCTAACTGGTGTTAGTGTGTTTTTAAAAATATACTTCCGGGCTGGGTGTGGTGGCTCACGCCTGTAATCCCAACATTTTGGGAGGCTAAGGTGGGTGGACAACTTGAGGACAGGAATTTGAGACCAGCCTGGGCAACATGGTGAAACCCTTCTCTACTGAAATTATAAAAATTAGCCAGGTGTAGTGGCGTGCACCTGTAATCCCAGCTACTTGGGATGCTGAGGCAGGAGAATCACTTGAACCTGGGAGGCGGAGGTTGCAGTGAGCTGAGATCGCGCCACTGCACTCCAGTCTGGGTGACAGAGCAAGACTCTGACTAAAAAAATAAAAATAAAAATAAAAATATACTTCTGATTTTATTTGTTAATATTCTTATTATTCTTGTGTTTATACTCATAAATGAGATTGGTATATGCTGGGTTTTTTTGGGCCACCTATCAGATTTTCGTATTGAAGTCATAAAGAAAATTGAAAACCTTTTTAGAAAAATATTTATGGTGTTTGTGTTTCAGGTGGCAAGTATTACTAATAATTATCTTTTTTATTGGTCTATTTTGTTTTAGATTCTGCTCTTTTTGGTTTCTAATTTTAGGTGATTTTGAGTATCTTTTCAATATTTATTTTGTTATGAACTGATTATGTCATTCATCTATTGGTTTTTTTGGTTGTTTGTTGGTTGTACTTTCATTTTGTAGGCTTTTAAGAGCTTTCCACCTATTAAGGAAATTAATCAATCCCCATTATAAATGTTGCAAATGCCATCCACCCCAGTTTTTAAAATTTTACTTTGATTTGCTTATTGCATTTTTCTTGTAGAAATGTATAATTTTAAATAAATTTTATCAATCGATTTTATCTTTTCTGGGTTTTATGTTTTGCTTAGGAAGTTCTTCCTCATTCTAAGATTACTTTTAAAACTCCTATATTTTTCCCAGCACTTTTACTTCAGTTTTTTGATGTTTAAATTGATAGGCTGTTCGGAACTTATTTTGAAGTAAGGGGTGAGGAAAGAATCAGACTTTTTCCCCAGATGGCTATAATAAATTGTGAAACATGATTTAATGAATCTTTTTACCCCAACTAATTTGAAGTACTGCTTTTTACTCCTATTTTCATTTTGATCTGTATCTTGACTTTCTGTCTATTCTATTGATCTATCTTGTCATTACCAACACCAAACATTTTTAATTTCTCTACATTTAGAATACATTTTAAAATTGATATAGTAGTTTATGGTTCTAATAATTTTTATGTTTATTTCCACTTCATTTTATTATGGTCTATACTACTTTTCTTCCCTAATTTATTGTGATTATCTTTGCAGCTTAATAGTATATCAATTTTTATAAATGTTACATAAAGAATTGAAAAAATATATTTGCTATTTGCTGACAAAAATTTTCATGTATAGCCTTTGAGCTCAAGAATGATAATTGAATTTTTCGTATCTTCTATATCCTTATTTGTGTGTTTGTTTTCTGAATGATTATTCACATTCTGAAAGAAGCATGTTAAAATCTCTTAAAATCTCCAAATGCCAAGGTGAATATGTCACATTCTTACATTTTGTCCATTTTTAGTTCAATGCAATGTCACTTAATGCAAGAGCTTATGATTGTTTTTCTGCTTTGGTGGCGCTACGTTTGGAATATTTCTTTCCTCCAAAACTCATGCTGAAATTTATTCCCCAATCTGGTAGGACTGAGAGGTGGAATAAATCATGAGGGCTTTCTTCTCATAAATGGATTAATCCATTAGTGGGTTAATGGATTAATGAGTCAGTGAATTAATGGGCAATCAAGGGAGTGGACTGGTGGCTTTATAAGAAAAGGAAGAGACCTGAACAAGCATGTTAGCACACTCAGCCCCCTCGTCATGTAATGTCCTGCACCTCATCAGGATTCTGCAGAGGGTCCCCATCAACAACGTTACCAGCAGAGCCCTGATGAAATAACTGCGAAAGTTTCTTCTTTTTCTTACTGTTTTTTTTTTTTTCAGTCCCTTTGTTTATAGGCACAGCTGCTTAAAGAAATAAGATGGCCCCTGATGGCGACAGAGCTTCTTGACCCCGACCAGGTATCAAAGGAAGATAAGACCTTACGAAACTGGCACAAATTGGAACAGATGACCACTAGTTGCCTTGAGGTCATTAAAATATCATTACAAAGCTAAAATTCCCTCCCCTAAAAGAAAAGCTCTGGTGTTTTGTGTACATGTGATGTATGAAGTCATATGCATATGAATTGAGCCTGCATGTCTGGAGGGCTGCTCCGCACATGCTAACATTCCTCTTCTACCCTGAACCTAGTCCTTAAAAACCCATGCACCATTCAGAGAGAAGGTGCATTTAGAGTGAGCGCGTGCCTTCTCCATTTCCTGGCCAGTGAATAAAAACCGGATTGCCTTTTCCAATGGAATGTTCTTTCTGTGCAACGGATACAAGGTGGAGAAAGAATTCAGTTTATCAGTGACAACAGGAAGGCTCTCAGCCTTTGAACTTCTCAGCCTCCAGAACTGTAAGAAAGAAATTCCTTTTCTTTATAAATGACCTTTTCTTTATAAGTTTCAGGTGTTCTGTTATAAGTAACAGAAAATGGACTAAATCAGAAAATTGGTACTGAGAAGTGGGGTTGTTGCTATACAAATACCTGAAAATGTGGAAGCAGCCTTGGGTCTTTGTAATGGGTAGGTGCTGAAAGAGTTTGGAGGAGCAGGCTAGAAAAAACTGTTTAGGTGTGGATGGAGCATTAGGGGGTGATCCTGGTGAGGGCTCAGAAGACAAGACTAGGGGAAGTCTGAATCTTCTTAGAGATCACTTAAGCAGTTGTGATCATGTAACCAAAATGGAGATTCAGTTGCTTGCCATGTGCAGAGTCCACCTAACAACAGTAAGGTCTGGTATGAAGAAAGTGAATTTTTATTCTAAAACTAGCTTACAGGAGGGAGTACAGGCTTTCTGCCTGAAGGGTACTGCTTTACTTCTAGGGCAGAAAGCAGGGGTTTCTAAAGGGGTACTTGGCATGAATGGCATGCAGGGGAGTGAGCGAGCCAGTGGGGTTTTTGTGACTTGCTTTAGTGCCTTCTGGACTGGGTAGCTGAGCTGGTTCCATCATGGGCAGAACTAGGCTGTAAAGTGGCCATTGCCTCAGGATACTCTCCAGGTAGGAGAGAGTTTCCTAGAGGGCATGTTTTAGGTTGTAAATTAAGTGTTGTCTCCGGAGACAATCCCCTGGTTGGAGAGGTTCTTGGTTCTGGAGCTTCTAAGCACATAGAGAAGCTTGCCCTGTAGGGAGTGTCTGGTGAAGAGATGGTAAAAGGTTACAATTGCATTGGTAAAGAGTTAAGTAGGAAGTGGGAAACAGGGGAAGAGGAGGAAAGAGAAAAGGAGAAAAAAGTAATTAAAAAATTGATTAATTGTCTCTTAGAAAAATAGAGGTACAGCCTGGGCGTGGTGGCTCACACGCCTGGAATCCCAGCACTTTGGGAGGCCGAGGTGGGCAGATCACGAGGTCAGGAGATGGAGACCATCCTCACTAACATGGTGAAACCCCGTCTCTCCTAAAAATACAAAAAATTAGCCGGGCGTTGTGGCAGGTGCCTGTGGTCCCAGCTGCTCGGGAGGCTGAGGCAGGAGAATGGTGTGAACCTGGGAGGCGGAGCTTGCAGTGAGTCGAGATGGCGTCACTGCACTCCAGCCTGGGCGACAGGGCGAGACTCCATCTCAAAAAAAAAGAAAAGAAAAATAGAGGTACTCTGTTACAATCAGAATGTTGGTCGAAATATGGACAGTAAGACCATTCCAATGAAGTCTCAGATGGAAATGAGGAACAGGGTATTGGAAACTGGAGTAGAGACCATCCTTGTTATAAAGCAGCAAAGAAATTGGCTGAACTGTGTCCATGCCTGAGGGCTTTATGAAAGGCGGAACTTAAGAGTGATGAACTGGAATATATGGCAGAAGAAATATTTCAACAGCAAAGCATTCAGGCTGCTGCATGACCACTTTTGGCTGTTTATAGTAAGATGAGAGAAGAAATAGAGGGGAAAAATTTTGGAAAATTCACAGCCTGGCCATGTGGTAGAGAATGAAAGAGCATTTTCAACAGAAGAAACCAAGGATGTGAACAAGTGACCAATTAATGGGAGAATTAGAATGACTGGAAGAAAGCCAGAGGCTCTTTGTTATGACAATGGGAGAAAACCCCTGAAGGCATTTCAGAGAGCTTTGAGGCTGCCCCTCCCATTACAGGACCAGAGGTAGAGGAGGGCAGAGTGGTTTGGGGGATAGGCTGCTGCCCAAGATCACTTTGGGTCTCTGTCCCCTGCATTTCAAGACAGTGCTCCTCAGTGCCCCATCCGTGGCTCAAGCAGCCCCAGGTACACACTGATCCACAGCTCCAGGAAGTAGAAGTTGTAAGCTATGGTGGCATCCATGTGGTGTTAAGTCTGCAGGCTTCCAGAATACAAGAGCTATGGGGGTGTGACTGCCTCTACCTATGTTTCAAAGAATGTCTTGTACTGGAAGCCTGAACAGAGACCTGCCACAGGAGTGGAGTTGTCACAGAGAGCCTCTATTAGGTAAATTCCCAGCAGAAATGTAGGAGTGAAGCCACCATAGAGAGTCCCAGCAAGGGCAATGCTTAATGAAACCATGGGAGCAGGACCTAACTATAGGGCCACCAGCATGCAAACTAGCCTGGCAGAGCTGTGATGTGGCTTGCACCCAGCAAAGCCACTGGGGCAGGGCTTCCTGAGACCTTGGGGCCAAGCCACTACTCCAATGTACCCGGGATGCAAGACACTGAGTCTAAGGACATTGTTCTCTAACTTAAAGACTTACTAGCCGGGCGAGGTGGCGGGCGCCTGTAGTCCCAGCTACTCCGGAGGCTGAGGCAGGAGAATGGCATAAACCCGGGAGGTGGAGCTTGCAGTGAGCTGAGATCCGGCCACTGCACTCCAGTCCGGGCGACAGAGCGAGACTCCGCCTCAAAAAAAAAAAAAAAAAAAAGACTTACTGTTGTTTTTCCTGTTGGGTTTTGGACTTACTTGGGACCTGCTACTCCTTTCATTTTGCCTATTTCTCTTTGGGGGTGGGGATGGAGTCTCACTCTGTCACCCAGGCTGGAGTGCAGTGGTGGAATCTCAGCTCACTGCAACCTTTGCCTCCTGGGTTCAAGCAATTCTCCTGCCTCAGCCTACTGAGTAGCTGGGATGACAGGTGCTCACCACTATGCTCAGCTAGATTTTTGTTGTTGCTCTTGTTGTTGTCTTGCATTTTTAGTAGAAATGGAGTTTCACCATGTGAGCCATGCGAGCAGGACCACCAAGGAGACCACCTAACTGTAGGGCCACCAGCATGCAAACCAGCTTGGGAGAGCTGTGATGTGGCTTGCAGCCAGCAAAGCCACAGGGGCAGGGCTTCCTGAGACCTTGGGGCCAAGCCCCTTCTCCAGTGTACCTAGGATGCAGGACACTGAATCAAAGGCTGGTCTTGAAATCCTGACCTCAGGTGATCTACCCTCCTTGGCCTCCCAAAGTGCTGGGATTATAGGTGTGAGCCACCATGCCTGGCCCATTTTTGCCTGTCTCTGCTTTTTGGAATGGGAGTGTGTACCCTATGCTTGTACATAGATAATATATTTTGATTTCACAGGCTTACAGATGAGACTTGGACTTTGGACTTTTGAGTTGGTGCTGGACTGAGTTAAGACTTTGGGGCTATGGGGATGGAATGAATGTATTTATATGTGAGAAGGATATGAGTTTTGTGGGGCCAGGAGTGGAATGCTATGGTTTGAATATTTGTCCCCTCCAAAACTCATGTTGAAATTTAACCCCCAATATGGCAGTATTGAGTGGTGGGCCTTTAAGAGGTGATTGGATCATGAGGGCTCACCCCTCAAGAATGAATCAATCTATTCATGGTTTAATGGATTAATAGGTTAATGGGTTTTCACTGGAGGGGAACTGGTGGCTTTATAAGAAGAGGAAGAGAGGCCTGAACAAACATACTAGGCATTCAGCCCCACTACCGTGTGACGCCCTGTGACCCCTCAGGACTCTGCAGAGGGTCCCACCAGCAAGGAGCAAGAAGCCTCTCCCCAGATGTAGTCCCTTGACCCTGGATTTCTCAGCCCCCAGAACTGTAATAAATAAATTCATTTTCTTTATAAATTATCCAGTTATAGATATTTTCTTTTAAGCACACACACACAAAAAGACTAAAATGGGTGGATTATAACACTTACCAATAACTATCCCTTTAAAACAATGTTTTTTCTTGAAGTTTCTACTTTGATATTAATGTAGTCACTTCAGCTTTTTTTCTCTTTGTATTAGTTTGGTATTTTTTTTTTTTTTATCTATGCCCTTATAGTAATATATCTATCTCATTAGATTTAGGTATATCTTATAAACATATAGGTGAATTTTGTTACATCTTTTGTTTGTTTGTTTGTTTGTTTGTTTGTTTGTTTGAGATTCAGTCTCACTCTGTCGTCCAGGCTGGAGTGCAGTGGCATGATCTTGGCTCACTGTAACCTCTGCCTCCCGGATTCAAGTGATTCTCCTTCCTCAGCCTCCTGAGTAGCTGGGACTACAGGCACGTGCCACCAGGCTTGGCTAATTTTTTGTATTTTTAGTAGAGATGGGATTTCACCATGTTAGCTAGGATGGTCTTGATCTCCTGAACTCGTGATCCTCCCACCTCGGCCTCCCAAAGTGCTGGGATTACAGGCGTGAGCCACTGTACCCAACCAAGAATACTTCTTTAACAATTATTTTAAAAGTTACAAATACATTATCACTTAACAGTAAATCTTACAGGTTTCACAGCTCACTGCTATTTTGTCTAGACTACATCTTTCGATTTCTTGAGGTCTTTATTCTGATTCATTTGTTATTTCAGCAGACTACTTCCTGTAATAGTTTTCTTCATAAAGAGTGTTAAGAGAGAGGCTTTCTGGTCCTCCAGTGCTGAAGCGGGTTCCTTTGTCCTCACAGAGGAGTGAGCCTTTACCTCAGAAGCTGTAAATGTTGTCCCACCATCTCCCTCAGCATTTATGTAGCAAACACTAACTTCAGTGTCAGCTCCAGTATCTTTCCTATGAAATGACCTGTTTATTCTGAACCTGATAGAAGTTTCCATGCATCCTTTGAATTAACATTTTTCATCAGCATACCACTCAGTGTGTGTTTTCCTCTATAGAATTTCCTTCACTGTGCCAACTTTGTTCCTGCCTTGGAGCCTTGCACTAGCTCTTCCTTCTTTTCGGAATGATCTTCCCCCAGATACTGCAAGGCTGCCTCCTTCCCACCATTAGCCCTCACTTCAAATCCATCAAGTCCTTTTCTGACCACCATATCTAAAACATCTCCTAATCATTGTCATCATCTATCACATTCATTATGCTGTTTTATTGTCTTCAGAAGTGTTTATTATGGTCTGATATTATCACATTTATTTATTTATGCTGATTGTCTTCCCCTCACAACTGGAATGTAAACTCCATGAAAGCCTCTCCTGTCTTATTTTCTACTCTATCTTTGGCTCCAATAATAGTGCCTAGCTCATAGGAGAAGCTGAATGAATGAAGAAGAAATACCAGGAGCTGCTTTTCCTCTTTCTAAGATTTTCTAAAATATTTTCCATGTGATCTGTCCTCCTCTTCCTATTCAATTTGCTAACTATCCAACCATTCTTCTAGTCTACCTCAAGGTTTTTAGTTAGAAGTAAAATAACACCCCACCCCCCAACCCCCACACACTTGCACGAGGGCAAATGGATACACACAGAATGAAGTTAAAGGAACTCTATCATATTGGACAGCTGAATTATTCAGCTGACTTAATGAAGTTCACAAAGTTCCTGGAGTATTTGGTAGAACTCCTGTGCTCTGTTTGACATTATTTAAATTATTATCCAGTTCTTATTTCTGTTTACCGCCTAGTCACAGCCAAAGAGTATTGAATGCTGCTTTTGTTGTGCTTTCTAAATATGATTCAACAGATATCAAGATTACAACTGTAAACTAATCTGTTTTTGTTAGAGATTGACTTTAATATGATTTGGTTTGGTTGACCTAACCAGGCTTGGCAATGAAAGTTACTCTCAGAAATCTAATGCCAATAGTAAGGCCACTTTTTTCAGATATTATGCTTGGAGCATATAGTGAAGACTAGAAACCTGAGTTCCCCACACTGCTGTTTTTGCTTTACCACACCGTAATCTTGCTTAGAGAAGCATGGTCAAAGTTATAAGCTGCTGTGACTAATTTTAACAATGAGAAAGTTTTATTCTATTAGTACATATTACGGGTGTTATAAATTTACTGAATGTAGGCATAGATGAATATAAATAAATACTAAAAAGAGTTCAAATAAATGATGAGTTAGGCTTTGCTTTTAGTTATGAAATCCTCCTTGAATGAAAGGGGATCACATTGAAGAAACAGAAGGAAGAGGAAGGTGAAAGTTTGGAAAGACTGGGAAACACTTGTGCTTAGATACATATACGCAATGACTTGATGTTGAGTGTCTACAAAATTCTCATCATTTCCTATTTGTCCACTCTATAAAACTCAATTTGTAGTAGAGATTGCTGAACAGGAAATGCGATGGCTGCTTTGAAGCTAGTAGTTACAGTGCTATTCACCAAATCTTACCAGTGATGACAGACTTCTCCAAGTTCCTTTTTCTTCTGGCATGATGACTAGCAGGGGTCCTCTGGTGGCTGCTCCATAAGCCTGGGTCCTGGAGTGAGTATGATAGAGATAAGAGTTCCCAGCTGAGCACCAAGGATCATATATTGATCACACATTGTGTACTAGAAATAAATCTTTCTTGCTTTAAGATACTGCGGATCACGAGGTCAGGAGATCGAGACCATCCTGGCTAACAAGGTGAAACCCCATCTCTACTAAAAATACAAAAATCACGCCTGTAAGTGGCATGATCTTGGCTCATTGTAACCTCTGCTTCCTGGGTTCAAGAGATTCTCATGCCTCAGCCTCCTGAATAGCTGGGATTACAGGTGTGTACCACCACACCCAGCTAATTTTTTTGTATTTTTGTAGAGATGTGGTTTCACTGTGTTGGCCAGGCTGGTCTTGACCTCCTGGCTCAAGTGATTCGCCCACCTTGGCCTTCCAAAGTGCTGGGATTACAGGCGTGAGCCACTGTGCCCAGCTGCCATTTCTTACTCTCTGACATCTCAGTCTCTTTCCTGTTTCTTATGATCCTCCACCATCTTTTGGATTTTACTTCAGCATTACATCTTAAAAAATAGTTTTTTAACTTTTATTTTAGGTTCTGGGTACATGTGCAGGTTTCGTATACAGATAAACTCACATCACAGGAGTTTGCTGTGCAGATTATTTTGCCACCCAGGTAGTAAGCTTATTAAAAAGTCAAAAAAATAACAGATGCTGGTGAAGTTGCAGAGAAAAAGGAACATTTATTCACTGTTGGTGGGCATGTAAACCCACCAACACCACTAATAGTTCATTAGTTGAACTATTGTGGAAAGCAGTGTGGCAATTCCTCAAAGAGCTAAAAGCATTACATCTTGAATCTTACTACCTTACCCAACTGATAGGCACAAATAAAAACATGTATACTTTTAAAAAAATTATTTTCATTTTTTCTTCAGATACCATGACTTCAAAAACATGTTTAATTTTAAAAAATAACTTAAATTCCAAGAAAAAAAAATAAAAGAGTGAAAAGATCTGGTGGGAAAGTATCAGAGAAAATGGGACAAAAGAGGCTGGGTATGGTGGCTCACACCTGTAATCCCAGCACTTTGGGAGGCTGAGGCAGGCAGATCACAAGGTCAGGAGATCGAGACCATCCTGGCTAACACAATGAAACCCTATCTCTACTAAAAATACAAAAAATTAGCCAGGCGTGGTGGTGGGCACCTGTAGTCCCAGCTGCACAGGAGGCTGAGGCAGGAGAATGGCGTGAACCTGGGAGGCAGAGCTTGCAGTGAGCCGAGATCCGCACCACTGCACTCCAGCCTGGGTGACACAGCGAGACTCTGTTGCAAAAAAAAAAAAGGGGGGGGACAGAAGAATAACATTGTGTAAGATTTCCACCATGTACTCTCTCTTCATTTCCCATTCCTTTCATTTCTTCATTCATGAAACAGAATATTTAGTATTTGCTATTAGCCAATTTTAACCATCAGGATAAAATGGCAAACAAAAGTCATGAAAATTACAGTCTAGCTGAAAAGACAAAATTAATCAAATAATTATACAAATAAATGTAAAACTATAATAGTGATAAGTGCTATGAAGAGGTGATGCACACATTATGTATCCATATCTATTGTCTGTCCATCTAGAATGATTAAGCAAATGTAAGACATTCAAAATTAGAGTATGTTGCTATATAGAAATAATGGTGTACAGAAATTCTTGGTACTATTCTTGCAACTTTTCTGTATGTGTGAAATTATTTCAAAATTTAAAAGGCTTTTTCAAAGCACTAACTGGTGTGGTGGTGTATGTATACTTATTAGACAGAATTAGCTGGGTTGGTTATCTCTGTTTAGTACTTGATTCAAACTTGGCCAAATTATATTGCCTGGCATTTTAATTCCTCTTTCTATATCAGTGCTAATCATTGTCCCTGCAGAATCCTGTGGCCCATACATGTAATAAAATGAATGAAAAATCCATTGTAAATCACACTTTGTATTAAAACGAACAAACAAAACTCCTTGCCTTTTTTTTCTATTTTAAAGAGTGATATGTAATTAATATGTAAAATTAGGAAAGAATACAATAAGTCTGATAAAAATGAAAATTACTTACAACTCATCAGTCAGTGATAATCACCGTTAACATTTTGGCAAATTTCCATCATATATTTATGTTTTTCATTTAGCAGTGTGAGTTGTCTGTTGTGTGTAGCAAATTACCCTGAAACTTAGCTGTTTAATACAATACACATTATTTCACACAGTTTCTGAAGGTCAAGAATCTGGGAGTGACTCAGCTGTGTGGTTCCGAATCAGAGTTTCTTATGAGGTTGCAGTTAAGTCGTGGGTATGGTAGCAGTCAGTTGAGAGCTGGGGAATTAGTGTCCAACTTCATTCATGTGGCTGTTGATAAAGAGGGTAAGCCTCTCTGTAGAGCTCACATAATATGAAAGCTGCCTTCCCCCAGAGGAAGTGATGAGAGAAAGAGACAGAGAGAGAGGGAGAGAAGACAGAATGTGCAGTCCTTTATAACCTAGTCTCGAAAGTGAGATATCATTTCTGCTGTATTCCATTGGTCGTAGTAGTGTAGGAGATCCCTACACAAGCATGCAAATACTAGGAAGCAGCCGATGTTGGGGGCCATCTTGGAGGCTGGCAATGAGATAACCCTCTACCATGAGCATTTTACCACATTGCAAAAAATTTTCCTACATTATTTCAATATTTGCATTATATTGTTATAGGCCTTCAAATTCATATACAAAGGGGTACTATAAAGTTATGAGGCTATTTTTTCAACAAATACACCAGCACTTATCCATTCCTCCAAATCAGTGCTGTCTTTCAAACAGCTCACCTTGGGAACCTATGAACTTATTCTAGAGATGTCAGGCTGTTGTCACAAACAAGCCTGGGGTTCCTTTTTGAAATTAGGACTGGACTGTTGCAGTACATAATTTTTAATAAACTCAAAGATGATATGAGGCAGTTATGTTAGCAAGTAGAATTGCTATAGTCTGAGGATGTTCCCCAAAATTCATATGTTGAAAGTCGTCAATGTCATTGTCTCATGGCGTGCTGAAGTCGTGAGAATGGAGCATTCGCGGATGGGATTAGGGTGTTATAACAGGGCTTGTGGGAGGGAGTTTGCCTCCTTCCACCTCTTCTGCCGTGTGGTAACATGGTGTGAATCTCCTTTTCCTGTCTCTTCCACTATCTGACGACAGAGCAATGAGGCACCATCTTGGATGCAGAAAACAGGCCCTCACCAGAGACCAAACCTGCTGATGACTTGATGTTAGACTTCCCAGCCTTTAGAGCTGTAAGAAAGAACTTTCTGTTATTTATAAATCACCATTTTGTTATAGCAGCCCAAAAATGCTAAGACAAGAACATATGTTGGATTTATTCTTGTTCTGGTGCTGCTCCATTTGCAATGCACCAGACCAGATGTATTATTTAAAAATGTATTTTGACACCCAACTAAAGCTTAACAAAATGATATTTCTTAGCCAAATTAATCATCACATGAATGAACTATGGGTGTTCAACTATGGGTGAACATTAGTGATTCAGAGATTTCTGCTCTTTGGGCTCTGAAAGGGTCCCCCACCCACAGCCACCTGCCCAGTGAGTATCTTGAAGTGTTTCTTCCCTAAGTATAGCTCTCAGGAGATGTACTAGATTGATAGAAACTTACATTCTCCAGAGTATAATACTGTATTTATGTATTTACATAGCCATCAATTTTGTTGGCAAAAGAAAATTGTGGACTGGGAAAGCAACATGAAGGCAGAATCAAAGCTTATTTCACTTTGTTTCTTATGGTGCCTGGCACACAGTAGGCACCTAATACATGTTTCTTGAATTAATAACAGTGAAATTCTTGTGTTGTAAAAAAATTAATACTTGAACTAATAATACTTGCCTGGTAGTCTAAATCTTAAAAAGATTCATACTGATATTTGGTGCTGGGGTTTCCTTTTTTCACTATGACGTTGTAACATTGAATAATTTCTTCATTTTTCTTACAGTCCCGCAATAACATTAGTTGGACTAAAATTGACAGCATGCTCAAAAACATGGACATGTTTTTTACGTCCAAACTCCCCAAGTAAACAAAACAAAACAAAAAATCACCACTAAAAACAAATACCCAAATTAATATCAGAATTTTAAAACTGGGATCATCTTCTAACTGTCCTTGGAGTTGCAATAGGTTTAGTTGTGCCATCTCTATACTAAAAGCCACTGCAGTTATTGGTTTTCTCTAAGACATCTAGAAAGATGTATGTGTGTGCCATATATAGAGTCATCATAACTTTTTCAAACAACTGCTTGGGGACAGGATGAGGCAGTGGGGAAATGAGCAAAATGCTACCATTCTCCCAGAAAGTTAATGTTATATGAGTGGCTCTATTTTGGAGGAGGAAAACAATTCAGTTTCAAAGCTAGCATAAGCATTACACTCACCATTCTCTCACTTCCTTACAGAGGGGCCGGAGAGTCTGTAATTTCATGCCAAGCTCTCCAACGATGACGTGGCATGGCTTTTTACTTTACCTGGCTTCTTCCTATATTAAAGGGATAATTTATACTTCTAAAAGGAACTAAAGGCAGTTCCATTGTTGAAACATTGAGCCCAGATCATTACAAATAAAAACAGAACAAATCCTAATGAAAGGAATAAAATTCCCTATAGGAGCTCTGTAAATGAGAGAAGTCACTGGGTGCCCAGAGTAGTCTGAGAAGCATACATTTAATGAGGTTCTGGTGAAACCGTGGGGACCTAGCCATTCTCTCAATGAAAATGAGTGGTTCCCATCAGCATCATCCTCATCCTTTGGCGAACTCCTCTCCTTTCTCTCTTTCTTTTTTAAAACATAGCTTCATGCTTACCGAACAGTCAAAATAATAAAAATAAATGGAATGCCCTTTATCCAAACCTACCAAATTGTTAGTATTTCTTTCTATTTTCTTGCTTTATCATTCTCTCTCTCTTTCTTTCTCTCTCTCTCTTTCTCTACACACACACACACACACACACACACATTCATATTTTTTTAACCATTTGAGAAGTGAAAGATATTGTGTCCCTTTACCATAAAATACTTTCAGGTGTATTTCCTTTGAACAGAAAAGAATCTGCTTACATAATCCCAATAAAATTATCAAATCAGGAAAATTAACAATGATGCTATCTTTTTTCTAATCTATAGCTCTTATTTATTTATTTTTTTGAACACAGTCTTTCTCTGTTGTCTAGGCTGAAGTGCAGTGATGGTCACAGCTCACTGCAGTGATCACCATTGCACTCCAGCCTGCAGCCCCTTCTGGGCTCAAGTGATACTCCCACCTCAGCCTCCTGAGTAGCTGGGACGACAGGCACACCTGGCTGATTTTTGTAGTTTTTTGTAGAGATGAGGTTTCACCATATTGCCCAGGCTGGTCTTGAACTCCTAGACTCAAGCAATCTGCCCACCTTAGCCTCCCAAAACTGCTGGGATTACAGGTGTGAGCCACAGTGCCTGGTTCTTATTCAAATTTTGTCACTTATCTGACTAATGTCCTTTAAAGAAAAAGGAAAAATACATTTTTTTTTTTTTTTTTTTCTGATCCAGGATCCAATCAAGGATGGCCTGTTGCACTTGGTTTTCAGGTCTTTTTAATCTCCTTTGATTTGGGACAGTTCTTATGTCATACTTCATCTCTTATGACCTTGACAATTTTGAAGAATATTTTGTAGAACATCCCTCTGTTTGGGTTTGTCTGATAAGATGTAGGTTATGATTTTTGGGAGGAGGATCATGGAAGTGATGCTGTGTCCTCCTTCATCAGCGTGTCAGGAGGCACATGAGTTTGGTCTACTCCAATATTGGTGATGTTAGTTCTGCCTAGCTTTTTGAAATCCTACTTCTTTTCTGTGATGTGAGACAAAATAACCTTTTTTTTTTTTTTCTTTTGAGACGGAGTTTCATTCTTGTTGCCCAGGCTGGAGTGCAATGGCTCAATCTCAGTTCACTGTAAACTCAGCCTTCCGGGTTCAAGCAATTCTCCTGCCTCAGCCTCCCAAGTAGCTGGAATTACAGGCATGTGCCACTGTGTCCAGCTAATTTTATGTATTTAGTAGAGATGGGGTTTCACCATGTTGGTCAGGCTGGTCTCGAACCCTTGACCTCAGGTGATCCACCCACCTCAGCCTCCCAAAGTGTTGGGATTACAAAAGTGAGCTACAGCATACAGCCCAAAATAACTTCTGAGACTCTTAAAGACACATAAATTGAAGTTTCCCCTTCTTTGTTGCGTTTTGTACCCTGGGAGACTGATGGCTGGGAAACTGCCTCCCTTGGCCTTCTCTGCTCCTAGCTTCCTAGATTCAGCAGATAGAAAATACCAGCAGGAAATCAAAGTGTGGAAGGTGAGGAAATTCAAGGAATTCATTTCCCTGGGGCCCTCACTGCTTGCTTTAGCCCCGTGTCCTTGGCAGGGGCTGTGCACCTTCAGGACCACAGCTCATTGTGTCCTCTCAGCCCTGGTGTGGGTGGCCTCCTGCTGCCACCAGTCTCTAGGTGCCTCAACACATAGTACTATGCTCTTAACTCTACCCACACCTCGAAATGCAGTCCTTGGCTAAAGATTCTTCATTTTTAATATGTGAGTTGAATTCTGTTTCCTGCCATGACTCTCACTGGTCCAACTTTTACTCTTTGTAGAACTTCTGGGGAATATGTGTCATGAAAGAGATGGCCTTTTGCACAGTGTGGACAGAAGGGCTGGTGAAGGCATTTATTACATTAAGAAGAACAAAAGCCAGTTGTTGATAATTTACTACATGTAAGGCACCAAATCAAGTCCTGAAGAACTGCGAGACCTATTTCTTTAACCTCAGAGTGCTTAGAATGGAATCGAGGAGATCGATGGTATACGATAGAGGAGTTCAGAAGAAAGTGAAATCCCTAAGACTCGAGCAGTAAGGGAAAGTTTTTGGGCTACAGCAGAGGAAATGAGAGAATTCAAGGTATTGAGTGTTTTCTGCTGGCCAGGACTGTTACCCAGAGCTTTGTTCTCTCTCTTATTTCTTTTTTTATTTTTTATTTTTTATTTTTTTTATTTTATTTTTAATATACTTTAAGTTCTAGGGTACATGTGCATAACGTGCAGGTTTGTTACATACGTATACATGTGCCATGTTGGTGTGCTGCACCCATCAACTCGTCAGCACCCATCAATTCATCATTTATATCAGGTATAACTCCCCAATGCAATCCCTCCCCCCTCCCCCCTCCCCATGATAGGCCCCATTGTGTGATGTTCCCCTTCCCGAGTCCAAGTGAGCTCATTGTTCAGTTCCCACCTATGAGTGAGAACATGCGGTGTTTGGTTTTCTGTTCTTGTGATAGTTTGCTAAGAATGATGGTTTCCAGCTGCATCCATGTCCCTACAAAGGACGCAAACTCTCTTATTTCTTTTATCTCATGGTCGCTTCATCTTACAGGTGAGGACACAAAGGCTCAGAGGAATCAAGTAATTTGTCTGAAGTCATAGATACAACTTGTGAACCCGCTGGGATTTGAACCCAGTTTTGTCTGAAATCTAAAGCTCATGCTCTTTTCATTATAAAAGCAGTAAGGGGTAAGATACGAGGCTTCATAAAGGAGAGATGTTGGGAGAAATGTCAGGGAAGCGGGAATGTTTGTGATGTTTGGAGTCATTAATTTCTGAGGGAAAATAAAAGGCATACAAGAAGAATCAGAGTGTAGTGAGGGCTACAGGGTTTCCATAGGCCAGCCTCTTCATATAGAAACCAGGTGAGTGCTATTGCCTATGATGCAAAGCCAATGATCAACGGATATGATGCAGAAGAAAGATTGTGCAAGATAAAAGTCGGCCATCCATTAGAGTGGAATTGTGTAGATGCCTTATTAACAGTTGGTGAAAATATCCTGAATATAATGAATTGCCATTTTTGCAGCGATCTAAGTATGAAAAGACAATATTTAGATAAGAAATAGTTAAATGTTTTATCACCCAAATCCCGAGTTAATAACAATTAGATTACAATTTAGTCCAAGGGATTGTGTACTAAGATAATATATTTCAACATATAAATCTAAGTACTTAGGTTTGACCACCACCTTTCTTCCAAAGAGTTAAAAGCTGGCAACCAAAGAAGGGGAAGATGAGTCGAAGTCTCAGAGCAAAGGCTAGTCTCAGAATTAACAGAATTAAACCAATACAGATAGAACATGCGTCAGTTAAAAGTGCTCAAAATAGGCATTATTCCATTCCTGCCTCACAACAATTTTGTAAGCAAGGACTATAAATATTATAACCTGGCCAGGAGTAGTGGCTCACATCTGTAATCTCTGCACTTTGGGAAGCCAAGGTGGAAGGATTGTACGAGCCCAGGAACTTGAAATGAGTCTGAGCAATGTGGCAAGACCTCATCTCTACAGAAAATTTAAAAAATAAGCCGAGTGTGGTGATGCACACCTGTGGTCCCAGCTACTCAGGAGGCTGAGCTGGGAGGATTGCTTTAGCCCAGGCCAGGAGGTACAGGCTTCAGTGAGCTGTGATCACACCATTGCACTCCAGCCTGTGTGACAGAGCAAGACCCTGTCTCAAATATAACATATACATATAAATATAAATCTATATTTTATAATAATAAAAATAAAATACAAATATATAAATAAAAAATAATATAATATGTAATATATAATGCTATAATATAGCTATAAAAATATGAATACATTTTTACATACATTTATATATTTACATATATAAATATGGTCTATACAGATATATAATATACTGTATATAGTATCATCAAATACCTATTTATAAATATTTATGTATTTATATATAATATTTACAAATATATGGTGATTATATATAAAACATACTGATTTATATATATTTATAAATATAGATGGTGATAATATATACAGATATATGATCACAACTTTCCAGTTGCCTGGTTCTGAGTTTGTGTCTCCTTATTGAATGGGAAGAATGAGTCTTCTATGCCTGGCGTTAGGGCTTCTTACCTTCCTCTAGGCTCCAAGTCATTTTCTTCACTTTCCGACACCCTTCTTTTTGTCATAGTCCCTTACTTTTAGCAGTCTGGTCTCCTTGTCTGCTGATGCATTCACTGATACGTAAGGTCATCGCTGATGATAATTTAAGGTATCATCTTTCCAGGGGGTTCCAAATTTTAAACAAAAACTCTGAAATGAGTTTCAATTTAATTTGATTCAATCAATTCAATTTTTTAAAAATTGGAGCTTTAATGGTACTGTCACAGGTGATCATATTGATCACATGGTAAGGAAACCCCACATACCATGTACTTTTAAAGAAAAGTCTGGGCCGGGTGCGGTGGCTCACGCCTGTAATCCCAGCACTTTGGGAGGCCGAGATGAGTGGATCACCTGAGGTCAGGAGTTCAAGACCAGCCTGACCAACATAGAGAAACCCCGTCTCTACTAAAAATACAAAAAACTAGCCGGGCGTGGTGGCGGGCGTCTGTAGTCCCAGCTACTCGGGAGGCTGAGGCAGGAGAATGGCGGGAACCCGGGAGGCGGAGCTTGCAGTGAGCCGAGATCGTGCCACTGCGCCCCAGCCTGGGCGACACAGCGAGACTCCGTCTCAAAAAAAAAAACAAAAAAAAAAAAAAAACAAAATTAGCCGGGCGTGGTAGTGCATGCCTATAATCCCAGCTACTCGGGAGGCTGAGGCAGGAGAATCACTTGAACCTGGGAGGCAGAGGTTGCGGTGAGCTGAGATGGCGCCACTGTACTCCAGCCTGAGCAATAAGACCAGAACTCTGTCTCAAAAAATAAAAGAAAAGAAAAGTCGGGTCCAGGTGCGGCGACTCACGCCTGTAATCTCAGCACTTTGGGAGGTGGAGGTGGGCGGATTGTCTGAGCTCAGGAGTCTGAGATCAGCCTGGGCAGACTGAGTGAAACCCTGTCTGTACTAAAATCCAAAAAATTAGGTGGCATGCGCCTCTAGTCTCAGCTACTCTGGAGGCTGAAGCAGGAGAATCACTTGAACCCACGAGGCGGAGGTTGTAGTGAGCCAAGATGGTGCCACTACATTCCGGCCTGGGCAACAGAGCAAGCTCAGTCTCAAAGGAAAAGAAAAAAAGAAAAAAACGACAAGAAAAGAAGAAGAAGGGAGTGAGGGAGGGAGGGAGGGAGGGAGGGAGGAAGGAAGGAAGGAAGGAAGTTAGTTAGTTAGTTCTGGGCATGGCCATCAGAGGGGCAGAGAACATGGCATAGACCTTCCACAATGCAGTGGAGGTGGAGCAGAAGTGTTTTGCGTTTGCTTTTGGCTTTTTTTTCTCCTGTAGATCTGTTTTCTTTTTTTATGAAGAGGCTATGGGTTTGGAGGAGTGGACCCTTGAGGTATCTGAGCTTGGCTTTGCTGCCGGGCTTAACCTTAACATCCCATACTCCTCCATCTTCTTAAGGGAATAAAGGAAAGGTTACAAGTGAATGGTTCCCATCATCACATTACATTGGAGAACCATCACCAGACTTACTGCTTTCAAAGTGTAATATAGAAATGCAAACTTGAAAGGCCACCTCCTAAATCCTGACATCTGGCCCTCCCACAAAGTTGTCCAAAGGAAGAAAAAAATTGATTTCTGTAAAGCTGAACCTTTGCAATGTGCAACTGTCCTCTTGGTTACAACAGATAATTTTTCCTAGATTAGCAGCACAATGTTGATTGATTGAGTTTAGCATAAAATTCCTGGAATGGAAAGTGAAAAAGATGTGAGATGTGAATTGTTTTGTTTCCTCCATATTAGGAAATAACTCCCAAAGGTCTCAGGAATTATGGTGGAAATTCTTCCCTCTCGTCTTTGCTGACCCAAGCAAAGGGTAGGCAGTACAGAGCTGAACTCTGTCCTTAACTCCCAAGAGTCTCAAATGATAAGTCTCTCCTGGACACTGCAAGAGGCAAAAAGCCATTCCTATGGGTGGAAAGCAGGTTGTAACAAAAAAAAAAAAAGGTCAAGGTTGTGCTTGGGGAGTATGGGAAGGCTAGCTTTCAATGATCATACTTACTGGACAACTTTTTCCCACTCCTAGCCTGGACCCAATCTGAATATTTGAAATTGATACTTTTCCAGAAGATCTGAGCCATATGTCCCTATACTTAAATAGAGACCAAACTTTTGAGAAGTAACTCTTTCCACATGTAGAAAAATGAGATACTTTTCTTCCACCATAGTAATAAAAGCATAAAACAATTCTCCATAGGAGTTTGCAGATGAGATCAATGATTTCTTTCCCTTTTATTGGGATGAAGTTAAATTCCTAAAACAGATTTCTTTTTATTTTCTATTATTTTAAAATTTATTTTTATTTTTTGTGGAGATGGGGTCTCTCTGTGCTACACAGGCTTATCTAGAACTCCAGAGCTCAAGCAATCCTCCCACCTTGGCCTCCCAAAGTGCAGAGATTACACATGTAAGCCACTCTGCCTGGCCCTAAAACAGATTTCATTCCTTATGCTTAAATCTTAATGCATATTGCTTTTCCTTCATTCTTCAACATCATGAGTGAACACTCACACTGTTTTGACATTGGTCAAGTTGGTCTCAATTCCAGCCTGGCAGTCTGCATTCTCAATCAATGTATCTACATCCTATATTCAACAGTGGCCTAGAAACTGCTGTGCTCCAAATTCAGGGTATGCAGAATTTTAGTCCTTCCTTTTTATGTGAAAGTTAAAATTTAAAGAACAGTAAAAGGTAAAGAAGGCGTAATTTAATATAAGCCCCAGGCAGAGGCTATGTTACTCATAGCTTTGCCATCTGGAACTTTGATAAATTAGATTTAGATTATCTCTTACAGATTGTAGTTCACCTTTAAAGAGGCCAAATGCTATTTCCTGTCAGTTTTCTGAACTACCTGTCAAGCATAATCCCTCCTCTCAGTCTAGAACTGATTACAGTGAAGGAGGTATAAGTCATAGCTGATCCTGCCATCATCTGCTAGCCAAACAAGGTGGTTAAAAATCAGTGTAATTCTGCCATCGGCCAAATTTTAGAATGAAATATTTAGGGATAGCTGCTCTTTTCCCAGAAAATTATATAGCTTTAGCACTTCCTTGTTGTCTGAGATTTCCAGACCCCCCTGATATGGCTTGTCTCTATGTCCTCACCCAAATCTCATTTTGAATTGTAATCCCCATAATCCCCACTTGACGAGGGAGGGAGCTGGTGGGAGGTGACTGGATCATGGGGGCAGCTTCCTCCATGCTATTCTTGTGATAGTGAGTGGATTCTCATGATATCCAATTGTTTTTTGTTGTTGTTTTTTAAGATGGAGTCTTGCTCTGTCGCCAGGCTGAGTCCAGTGTTGCGATCTCGGCTTACTGCAACCTCTGTCTCCTGGACTCAAGCGATTCTGGTGCCTCAGCCTCCTGAGTAGCTGAGATTACAGGCACACACACCACACCCAGCTAATTTTTGTCTTTTTAGTAGAGATGGGCTTTCACCATGTTGGCCAGAATGGTCTCGATCTCCTGACCTTGTGATCCACCCCCCTTGGCCTCCCAAAGTGCTGGGATTACAGGCTTGAGTCACCACGCCCAGCCAACATCTAATTGTTTTATAAGGGGCTCTTCCCCCTTGACACTGTCTCTCTCTCTCTCTCTCTCTCTCTCTCTCTCTCTCTCTCTCTCTCTCCTGTTGCCATGTAAGACGTGCCTGCTTCCCCTTCTGCCATGATTGTAAGTTTCCTGAGGCCTCCCTAGCCATGTGGAACTGTGAGTCAATTAAACCTCTTTCCTTTATAAATTATCCAGTCTTAGATATTTCTTTATAGCAGTGTGAGAATGGACTAATACACCCCCTTAAAAATCCCTCGAAAATGAACAAATTCCATCTATCTGTATGATAGACTGGTGAGTCATGGAGCAGCCCAGAGAAACACAATGGTCCATTATAGAGTGAGAAGTTGTAGGTGTTAAAGAAGATCACAAAGGAAACCCAGTTCTTGCTTTCAGTTCAGCCTACATATCCTGGCTGTGATCTCCATGGCACAATCAGAATTTTGGAATGGTGCTCATTTTAATCTTATGAGTCAGGGCTTATGAGTATTCATTAAAACACCACAGGAACAGGTGGTATACAAAAGCAGAAAGCAAGAGGGGGTACAGAGAGCAGTCAAACATTTTTTTCCAGTGAATGTGGGAGAAAGAGAGGAGAGAGGAAAAAGTATGTCCATCTTCAGAATTTCCTCTGGTTGTTTTATGGGCAGAGTGACATTCAAGGATACAGGCTCAGATGGGGTTATAAGCCACTGGGGGTTACGATTAGACTTCTAGTTCCATTTGTCTTTGCTTTGAGGAGTTTCTGTGGTTTTCTCTGGGAGAGTGATAGTACTGGTTTGAGATCTCTTTCTGTGTCGAACTATTCCAGGTCCTTCCTTCTTGAGAAGATGTGAATAACTCTGCACTGTCTTTTTCCATAACTTGAGAGGAGCTAAAAAATAATATTTAGGCCAGGCACAGTGGCTCATGCCTGTAATCACAGCACTTTGGGAGGCCAAGGCAGGTGGATCACCTGATGTCAGGAGTTTGAGACCAGACTTGCCAACAGGGTGAAACTCCATCTCTACTAAAAAGACAAAAATTGGCAGGGTGTGATGGTGGGTGCCTGTAATCCCAGCTACTCAGGAGGCTGAGGCAGGAGAATCACTTGAACCCAGGAGGCGGAGGTTGCAGTGAGCCAAGATTGTGGCACTGCACTCCAACCTGGGTGACAGGGTGAGACTTTGTCTAAAAAAATAATAATAATATTTAGACATTTTAAATTGGACAAGCACACAAGAACATCACTGCTGTAACTGGGATGGACTCAGCACATCTGTTCATGGACTTTCCCACTGATATTTCTCCCACTTGGCTTTTGCCTGGCTGGGAATGGCCATCTGAACCACTGGCACGTCAGTGTATAAACCTGCCAAGTTCAGCTTGGGTCTCTGTCTTCCATAAAGCCTGCCAACTCACATGTCTGGACTTCCTTCTGTCACTGCTGCATAGATTCCATATATGTTTTCTGAATGTTTCTGTGTTCCACCTGAAGCACCAGCAATTCCAATTGTGGGATTATATCTTTGGTAAATGTCTTCTACAGCCACGCAGTGGCAAGCACAGAGTAGCACACGGTGGGTTCTTGGGTAAAAATCGGTCAAAGATGTGAGTCAGAGAGAACAATTAGAGCTAGAAATTTATTGCCAGAAAGAAGAGAAAGGAAAAGCAGGACTGTAGGAGGGGTGGGGAAACTCAGCTTAAGGCTACCCAGCTGACCATTTGCTTGTGAAATGCCTTCACCTGTTTTGGAGGACAGCGGAATGTGTATCTGTTTCTACGTGTAACAGCTGAAGGGTAAAAATATCTCAGTTTAGAGCTGTTTCTCAGGCATCAATCTGGTCATTTGGGCTGCCCTTCTCTTGGGCTTAGTTCTTCCAGGTGTAGGATACGGGGCCCACTTGTGCACTGGAACAGAAGGAGCCCCTACGGGGGACATGTTGAGAAGACCATGTGGGCGTGGAGAAGTGGTTCTGTATGGAAGTCCTTCTAAAGGCCAAGATGAGAGCCTCCCTTCACCCCTCCACGCCAACTCCTCTCAGCATTTTTAGAGACTGGGAAGCATTTCTTGACAATGCTTTGTTTCTGAAAGAAAGCAAGACAGAAAAATTTGGAGTCACTATCCAGGAGATATTTTGTCCTCCTAGAGAAAATAAGGCTCAGAAACAGTGGTCTGAGTATTTGTCTTAGAAGAAGTGGATACAACTGAATCTGAATGAATCTTTCTTCCATGATGAAAGAAAAAATCTCAGCACAAAATCTGCGAGAATCATGGTCGTGAGAAATGTCAGAAAATGAAAGAAATTTTAGCCCTGATGAAAAAAAATTATGTTAACCCAAAAATGAGCAGTTACTAAATGTAAGATACAAAGATGTATGTATACATATTTATATACACATGTATATATAATTGACACATTATATATATAATGGGATCTACCACACGCACAGGCCTATAGGCAATTGATAAGTAGGAGATGAGGAAATCAATCAGTCAATCAGTTTCGAGGACTCCGCTGGGTGATCTACATTGTTATGTGCTCTGAAGGATAAATATAAAGGGACAAGTGTCCAGATTGCCCTGCCTTAGAATTAGTTGCCTTTTTTTTTTTTTTTTTTTTTTTTGAGGCAGAGTCTTGCTCTGTTGCCCAGGCTAGAATGCAGTGTCATGATCTCAGCTCACAACAACTTCCGCCTCCTGGGTTCAAGCAATTCTCCTGTCGCAGCCTCCCGAGTAGCTGGGATTACAGACACCCGCCACCACACCTGGCTAATTTTTGTATTTTTAGTAGAGATGGGATTTTACCATGTTGGCCAGGCTGGTCTTGAACTCCTGACCTCAGGTGATCTGCCTGCCTCGGCCTCCGAAAGTGCTGGGGTTACAGACATAAGCCACCGCACCTGGCTAGAATTAGTTTTTAATAAAGAAAAGAGACTGAGTAGAACTTTATTGGGACATCAAATAGTGCTGGTCAGGGAAACAGAATCAGTAAGAACAGAGATGTAACCGCTGAGTTGGGGATGCTCAAACGCACTGACAGGATTGCAAATCCTATGTTTGAATGTGGCCAGCCCTTGCAAATGTAGAGTAGTCTGAGTGATTTGAGGAGATTCCACTGTCCTCAAATCATCTCCTCTAGCCATATTTCATGACACTTCCTCCCCTGTTCTAACATTTGAAATTCTCCCCTCAGAGGACTACTTCAGTCTAGATAATTAAAATAGGGTCATTGCTAAAGCCCTCAATTCCACTGTTTTTCAGCCTTTTAAAGCCTATTTTTTCTTGGCCAACATAAAACATGCCTTCCTTTAATGTTATTTGATGTTTTAAAATTTTAAAAAAGTTGCAACTAAAAACAATGCAAAAATTTTATTTCGATCACTTCATCAAACTACGAAGATTCCCCTCTCTATCCCCTCCCATTTTCTGATTGAGGAGCGTGACCTGGATGCAGAGAATGTGAGCTCCACGTGGGGAGCGGCTGTATCTTGTTTGTTGCTGTTTCCCCGACTTCTAGCAGTATTTGGAGCACAATCAGGGCTCGTGTTTGTCCTTCCATCCTGGAAGATGTGGCTGTGGTTGTGAATCTGGATGACTCTTATGTCGTGAGGAGAAAATCAAGGCATAAAATCCGTGGGAATATTTTTAACAGAGAAGCAGAAGCGATGGGTCTGTGCCTTGGAAAGTCTATGATAGTCTTCGTGGGTTGATGTTTTCCAGGAAGCACTCAGAAAGCTGCCCTGAGTGGATGAGCTAGGAGGTCCATAATTTCCATAGTGTAGAAGGACAGCCACTAGTGGCCACGTAGCTGCAACTATGATCAGAGAAACAGGTGAGGGCAGTATGGGTCTTAGAACAGGTTTCAGAGACTCAGGCTTTGGTCAAGCACGAGGGGACATTGGGTACTATGGGGATGGAAGTGACATACAGAGGACAGTGGCATGGAGTGAAACTGATCATCTAGCCCTCTGCCCCAGACACTGCTTGTCATCTCCTTACACGAGGACCCAAAGTTCTTCTGTCTGGCTGCGCCTCCAGCCTCATCTCCTGTTCTGTTTCCTCTTGCCTGCAGTTCCAGCCACATGGATCTCGGTGCTATGGTTTCAACCATGCTGCAGAATCACTGCCACCTCTCAGCCACTGCCCCTGATGCTCCCTCTGCCGGGAAGCCTCTTTCCCTAGATACTGACACTGCTTTTCACTCACTCCATCCAGGCCCTGCCCAGATGTCACCTTCCCAGAGGCCTTCCCTGGACACCCCATCCAAACCACACCCTCTTTTCTTCTCTGTCTATCCTCCTCTCAGCTGCTTTATTTTTCTTGGTGATAATCCTCACTCTCTGACTTTATATCTACTGTATATCTATATCTGTACACACACAGCGTGCGTGCACGTGAGTTTGTTTATTGCTTTTTCTCCCTGCTAGAATGTCAGCTCCCTGCTCTATTTCCAGGTCCTAGAACAATACCCGGCTCACAGCATCTTAGTAAAATGTTCATGGGACAAGTGACTAAAGCAGATATGGCTTTGAATCCAGGCCTGGCTATGTATTGGTTGTATTATGTTGGAAAAATTACTTAATCCTCCTAACCTGACTTCGCTCCTCTGTAAACTAAGTCGATTATACATTTCTCAACAGACTGTGGTAAGGATACAGCACACGCAAGCCTGACTGTGCCTAGCACATAGTCAATGCCCAATAAAGGCCATAATTTCAGCTTAGTTTGTATTTTAAATAATCTGCTCTTTGTTAGCTACAGATCTGAAGAGTTTTCCAGCCCAAATCCTGTTCTGTACTTTTTCTTGAGCCAGGAGTGTAGGGTGGTGGTGAATCACTGATTCACAAGTGTGATGGAAATATGTTTTAGTGAGATGCTTAAAGAACAAAAAAAAAAAAAAAAAAATCACACGCCTTTGACTTTTCTTAAGAATAACATACTACCTTTTCCTTGTGGAGAGGAGATGTTATGACCTTCTGTCTTATTTCAGTTTATGGAAAAAACATGTGAGTGTGTGTATGAATTGTAAACTCACCTCTGATCAGCCTCTGGGGGATGCTGGATCTATGATACACTTTGTCCTTCTGAGAACAAAACTCTTCCCAGGTCAATGCCCTTGGAACATGCATTTATGTCTGTCGTAACCTGATTTTCGATTGTGTTGGAGGATGATGACAGTTGGGAAGTATAAAAGAAAGAAATCTAAGAATAGAAAGAACTAGATCAGTCTTAGTGTACTTCTGGAGAGACAGACAATGCTTGAAATTATGGTTGTAGAGACCTAGTTTGTTAATTTAAACCACCATTTGTCTATTTTTTAGAAAAGACTCATGAAGAAAATCTAATGGTGAGTAAAGCAAATCTTATGGCCCCAAATATGCCACATGTGCCAGATAAAACTAATATTTTTTCCTGGAAACTGTTTTATATCATGCAGTGTTGCATAGTTTACTTATGTGACAGTGTGTATCTTGGGATACTGGAGCATCAGTCACAAGAGTTACTATTTTCTTTTAGCATAAAAAAATTTTTAAAAATCTTTAGAGATGTAGTTCTGAAAAAAACAAAAACAAAGAAAGAGGGGAAGGCTTGCTGAAGAAAACATGACTTTTTAAATAATTCATCTATAGCACTTCTTGAAACTAGAGAAATACCGTGTATGGGGATTCATGTTTCATAAAATATCAGTGAGACCATTATTTGCTGAAAATGTTTTTCTGGCACTGATTAAAATTATTACTTATTTTACTTTTCTCACGTTATCTACTCTTAACATTTCTTTTGTTTTTTTTTTCTTCTGAGTCCTATCTCTCAAAAGGTAGGATTAATTTATCTTTTGCTTACAAAAACAATATCTGAGTGGAGCCCGGATTGAAATTCAAGGACTCACTAGGCATCTACTAAGTGTAGTGGGGATAACATTGAGTGTTACAGCTTGGAAGCTGATTAGCTGTGTGACATTGGGTAACCCACTGTTCTTCTCTGTGCTTCCATTATTTGTTCTATACGAATAAGATAATGCTGACCAAACAATATATTAAAAAGCACTTGCGCAGCTGAGAAAATAAAGATGCTGATGCACCATATTATTGAAGAAAGAATTCTTACTTTTGCATTTGTTCTAGGGAAAGAGGTTAAGAGAAAGAACTGAAAATTGAATTCTGTTCTACATTAAAAGTGTAGCTGCCAGGCTCATCCTTGGAGCCCTCAGAAAATAAAGAAGAGGTGCCATGGATCCAGCAACAATGGTTCTTTCTGACAGAGGCCTTTGGCCCTCCAAGCCCCTCACTCTGCTGGCCTGTTGGAGAATGTGTGCTGATTCCCAGAAGAGCCTCATGCCCTTTCTTCCTCCTGCCCAGGTCCTGGAAGTTTTCAGAGAAGAGGGTGGCATTACCTAAGCCTAATAATTTTCTATTTTAAATGCTGAATTTTATTATAGGGTAATCATCCTTGTGGAAAGTCAAAGCCATTCACTAATAGGAAACATAGTGTAATTTAATAGATGACATTTTCTCATGTTTTCCTGTATGAGATCTGGAAGCCAAGTGTTTAAGTCCACGCACCCACCCACCCACCCCCCACTTTTTTTTTTTTTTTTTCCGGAAGGAGTCTCGCTCTGTCACCAGGCTGGAGTGCAGTGGTGTGATCTCGGCTTACTGCAAACTCCAAGTCCCGGGTTCAAGCAATTCTCCTGCCTCAGCCTCCTGAGTAGCTGGGACTACAGGCGCCCGCCACCACACCTGGCTAACTTTTGTATTTTTAGTAGAGATGGGGTTTCACCATGTTGGCCAGGATGGTCTCGGTCTCTTGACCTGGTGATCTGCCTGCCTTGGCCTCCCAAAGTGCTGGGATTACAGGTGTGAGCCACCGCGCCTGGCCACACCCACCACTTTTTAACATCATACAAGTCAAATGTTATTAGATTAAGCTGAAAAATAGGTGATTACTAAATTTGATATTCTGGACATGTGATGACCATGGAAGATGGTTTAGCACAATCCCTTCACCTATTGCCTTGGGTTTCATCCTTCTTATTTCCTGTCTAGGTAATTGAAGTGGCCTGCACTTGGACTTCCTTCTCAATAGCCCTTCACCTGCTCTCACATTGTTGCCAGAGTGCTCTTCTCAAAGCACAAGTTTGATCAAGTCATGTTGCATTTAAAATTCTGGGTCATGTGTGGTGGCACAACGCCTGTAGTCCCAGCTATTCAGGAGGCTGAGGTGGGAGGATCACTTGAGCCTGGGAGTTTGAGGTTGCAGTGAGCTGAGATTGTACCACTGCCCTTCTGCTTGGGCAACAGAGTGAGACTGTCTCAAAAAAAAAAAACAGAACAAAACAAGAAAATTCTTCATTGCCTCTTCATTGCCATCAGTCTAAAGTCCAGATTTCTTAACTAGGTGCCTAATGAGAACCGGTCTTGAAAAAATTATTTGAACTTGGAAAATATTGTCATTGGAAGAGTTACAAGCAGGGTTTTGTTTTTGTTTTTGTTTTTTTGCCTTCTATGAATAGAGATTGGAATTCATTTTTGTTCAGACTATGTCCAGAAAGAGACCATTCTGCTAGTCACCTTTGGGTATGCAGAAGTAGTAGGGGGATTTAAATATTCTTGTGGCTGGCTGAAATTGACAAGGGTCCCAGTGAAAATGCTCAAAATGGGATGCTAAATACCCTCTTTAATAATGCAATACTTATAACTAAAATTTATTGAGGCAAATTCTATGTGCCAGGTACTCTTGTAAGCTTTTTATACGTATTAATGTAATACTCATATTAACTCTGTTATAATCCCTTGCTATTGATGAAATAGAGACACAGAGAGGTTCAATAGTGTGCCCAAGGACACACAGATAAGTAACCAGTAGAATTCAGACTGGAATTCAACACGTCTAGCTCCAGAGTCCTCACTCTCAAGCACTATGTGATAGAGCCTCCATTGCGTAAGCACAGCTAAGCCCTACGGAATTAAAAACATCGTTCCCACCAACCAAATCTGGATGTCTCATGGCTTCTTTTACTAAGCATTTGCATGTGGGGTATGGAATTTGAAGCTAGAACATGGCTGGAGAAATGTGCTGTCTTAATCTCTTCAACTCACTCTGGAGGAAGAACTGAAAAGGTACAGTGCAGTGGGTACAGGATATTGGTGTCCTACATTGGTGTTACATAAGGACGAATAACTCACATATTAAGGAGTATCCTGTAAATAGTATGTTTGTCTTATTTGATTCATCTTATTTCATATTTTTTTAAATTAAAAAAATTAAATTTATTTGTTTTTGTTTTTTTAGACATGGGATATTGCTGTGTTGCCCAGGCTGAAGTGCAGTGGCTATTCACAGGTGCAATCATAGTGCACTATAGCCCATAACTCCTGGGCTCAAGTGATCCTCTCGCTTCAGCCTCCCAAGTAGCTGGGACTATAGGTGTGCCACCATTCCTGTCTAACTTTACATTTTCGAGAGCAAACAATGGGATATTATTTGTAGGGGCTGACTATTCCCACTGCCAATCATTTTGGAGAAGGAAATTCAAAAACAGGCATTTAAATGGGTAGAGAAAGTTTTTATTTTGGGGTGGTGCTGTCAGAGTTGGACCTAGACAAATACATGGCCATTTAGGGGGCATCCCTTCAGTGGAGGTTGAACCAGCCTGCTGAGAATTTGGTTGGGATTTAAGGAGTGTGTTGGGCCATTGGGCTCCAAGGTCAATTCTTTCTATTAGCTGTTGTAAATAAATCTGTTTATTGTACAGATTTGTCCTTAACCTTCCAATCTTCTGTAAAGTTTGTTAAAGGTCATGGTTAGGTATGATGACTCATCTCAAGGCCAGAGAAGAGATGGCAAAGTGCCCATCTATCTATCTTCCTCTTTCTCTGCTCCTCTCCACATAGAAGCAATTGGATTCCTACCCAGCACAGTGCATTCTTTCAGGTCTCCATGCTTTGTCACACTCTGTACTTGGAGGGCCTGTGGTTGACCTCTCTATCTACTTCCTTTTTCAGTTATACTTTGCTGCCTGCAGCTGGGGCTTACACATTACGAAGGATTTTCTTCATGGCAATGTTTGTTACAATGGAAACTAACCATCCAAAGAGATCCTGTTTTCAAATCCTCTTTCCACATCAACAGTACTTGAGGATGTATATCTAATAAAGTGATTTCAGAAGAATATTTAGGTCATCCTGCTGGCAGCTCAATCCCAGGGTCTTTGGTGATGTGACCCTTGTTCTTTGGACATTTTTGGTCAACAACTATCAATTGAGTGTATATCACGTATCAGGTATGGTTTAGGTGCTAGGGCTACAACAATGAACAAGACACTGAAATCCTAGCCCTCATAAAGAGTAAATGCTATTGGAAGAAATAGAAAATAAATAAGAAAAATAAATAAAAATATATCACGCTAACAAGCAAGGCAGTTTTGTACAGTTAGGCAGGTTGTGCATTGCACAAGTGTACCACAATCTGGGGAGGCCGTGACATTGTTGGCATCAGAGTTTTGTGTAGTGTTTATTTCTACAGTGTTCTTGCAGATGTTCTTGGGGAAGGGCACCTTTTTCTAATTTGCACAAAGCTGCTGTATGAGTTAGTGGTAGGCCTATTAGTAATGAGTGAGCCTATCAGGAATCTGTGGCCAACATTCAGGTAAGAAATGGTGGTAGCTTGGTTTATGAAGTGGCAGTGGAAGTTGGGGAAAGTCTGTGTTTAAATTCTGTATATATTTTGAAAATAGAGCTGGAAGGATTTGCTAATGACTGGATGTGGCATTTAAGAGAAAAATTCGAATCAAGATTGCTACCAAAGTTTTTGGCCTAAGCAACTAGAAGCATTGAGTTGTCCTTAACTGAGGTAGGGAGGGATTTCAGGAGGAGTTGGTTTGGGTGTCAAAGATCAGCAGCTATGCTTTGGATGTGTTAAGGTTGAGATGTTTATTAAACATTTATGTGGAGATGTTACATAGGCAGCTGGATATATGAGTCTACAGGAGAGAAACACATCCAGACTGAAGATATAAATTATAGTATTTTAGGAGACCTACCATAAGCCATAATTCATCTTTTAATGGATGACAATGTTGGCAAATATGTAATTTTTATCCAATGTTTGTAACAAGTTCCTCCCTATTATATACTTTTCTATCTTGTTGTATAAACTGAATAAATAAATTTGTTTTAGTTTATCATTATGCCTTGGAAAAGTTTGAAAAATACTTTGAACACATCATTCCTGAAATCATTTGCTTTCATAAATTATAAAATCAAGACTGAGCCAAGTTTTTAAAAATTTAGTTTTAGAGCAAAGAGTAACTAGACCTCTCTCTAGCCATTGGATTTTCTTGTAGGGAACTTGAATGTGACTGTATAACTCATTGGAATTATTTTATGTGGCAAGAATGAGATTTACTGTAGATAGTATATAATGTCATCAAGTACTATATGAATCCCTCAAACACTAATTATAGCGTAGCAGGAAGAGCCGCAGACAAAACCCCTCAGACACCAAGTTAAAGAAAGAAGGGCTTTATTCGGCCCGGAGCATTGGCAAGACTCATGTCTCAAAAACTGAGCTTCCCGAGTGAACAATTCTGTCCCTTTTAAGGGCTTACTACTCTAAGGGGGTCCCTGTGAGAGGGTCTGATCAATTGAGCAAAGAGGGGTTATGTGACTCGAGGGCTGCATGCACCGGTAATCAGAACAGAACAGAACAGGACAGGGATTTTCACGATGCTTTTCCATACAATGTCTGGTATCTATAGATAGCACCAGCAGTCAGGTCAGGGGTTGATTTTTAACTACCAGGCCTAGGGCTATCTGCCTGTGGCTATTGCTGGGCTATCTGCCTGTGGATTCCATTTCTGCCTTTTAGTTTTTACTTCTTTCTTTGGAGACAGAAATTGGGCATAAGACAATATGAGGGGTTGTCTCCTCCCTTAATAGGAGTTTTCAAAACTGGCAAAGTAAAACTTTATTATAAAGTAAAATAGGAATATTTTACAAAACAAAAGAAACTATTGCCAACTTCATTAGTATGACAATCTGTTAGCAATAGAGGGTGATTTATAGGAATCAGGCATACACGTACAGTGCACCAACTCTTTATTATTCACAAGTAGATGATCTATTTGCAGATTTCCTGTAGTTTCATGACCTGTGTTCTCTCATGGGCAGAAGGGATTTCAGTCCTGATGAACACAAGTTGAATGTCTGCGTATATCAAAGTGCTTCCTAAAGGCCATTCTCATTGATTTCTGGACTTTTAATATTTTTGTAATATTTTCACTTCTTTAGCCTGCACCTTGTGCAATCAAGGGCAGTTAGGAAAGAGGATTGCTGCAGGCAACTTGATGTGTTTCAGAATAACTAACTCCACAGAGATCGTACTTTCCGTGCAATACGAAACCCAAACTGATTTTTTTTGTAACCAAAGAAGACTGGTTGGTTTCCATTTTTATAAATCCAAGTGTTCATATATTGACATTGTTATTCTTTTGTTTTCAGTGGCAGTTCACCTATGCTTTACATTACAATGTGGTATTTGAATAGCCCTTTATAAGTTGATATAAAAAAAAAAATCAGGCCTGGTGCAGTGGCTCATGCTGATAATTCCAGCCCTTTGGGAGGCCGAGGTGGGTGCATGGCTTAGCCCAGGAGTTGGAGACCATTCTGGGTAACACAGCAAAACCTCATCTCTACGAAAAATACAACAACAAATTAGCCTGGCATGGTGGTGTGCGCCTGTAGTCCCAGCTGCTTGGGAGGCTGAGGTGGGAGGATAGCTTGAGCCCTGGAGGTGGAGGTTGCAGTGAGCCAAAATCATGCCACTGCACTCCAGCCTGGTCTACAGCAAGAGGTTCTGTCTCAAAACAAACAAAAAAAAAACCCAAAACACTTTACTGAGATACAATTCACATATTATACAATTTATCATTTAAAGTATAAAATTTAATGGGCTTTAGTATACTCACTATATATGTATAGGGCTATGCAATCATCAACACGGTTTAGTTTTAGGATATTTTTATGCCCCCTGACAAAGCCTAGTACCTACCAGCAGTCACTCTCCATCCTCCTTTTCCCCCATCAGCCCTAGGCCACCACTAATCTCCTTTCTGTTTCTGTGAATATGACTATTCTGGATATTTCACATAAATGGAATCATAAAATCAGTGGTCTTTTGTCATTAGCTTTTTTTTTCTCTTAGCATAAGGTTTCAAATTCATCTATGTTGTAGCATTTATCAGCACTTCATTTTATTGCAGAAAAATATTCTATTACATGAATATGCTGCATATTATTCACCCATTCATCAGTTGATAGACAATTGGATTGTTTTTACTTTCCTGGCTATTTTAATAAGCTGGTGTAAACATTTGTACACAGGTTTTTACGGGCACATATGTTTCCATATTCTTTGGGGAATATACTTAGGTAGAATATACCTCAGGTAGAATTCCTAAGTCGTAAGGTAACTCTAATTTTTTGAGGAACTGCCAACCCTGTTTTCCAATGTATAAATTGGTTTTTAAAATATTACCTGTACTGGGCTGGGCGCAATGGCTCATTCCTGTAATCCCAGCACTTTGGGAGGCAGAGGTGGGCAGATCACGAGGTCAAGAGATCAAGACCATCCTGGCCAATATGGCGAAACCCCGTCTCTACTAAAAATACAAAAATTAGCTGAGCATGGTGGCGTGCACCTGTAGTCCCAGCTTTTTGGGAGGCTGAGGCAGGAGAATCACTTGAGCCTGGGAGGTGGAGCTTGCAGTGAGCAGAGATTGCGCCCAGCCTGGCGACAGACTAAGACTCTGTCTCAAAAAAAAAAAAAAAAAAAAAAAAATTACCTGTACTGCTTCTATTCTCTGTTAAAGTGAATTTTTTCATTAATTTATGCATTTCTATGTATCATGCTGTTACATGTACACACCCACTTTGCAAAGTCGTTACCTTAATCACATTTTGTTAATATTTATTTGAATGGTAAGAGTGCCTGTTTGTCTCAGTCAAATGAATCTTTAGAGAACTGTTTCATTCTTCTGAGGTTGCACAAAATTAATGTGGTTTAAAAGTTTTAATTTAAATTTAATTTTGTTTATTTGCATTTTGACCAGGGGTTACAGTGACCCAGTTCAAATCCTGGAAGCACAATGGGATACATGGTGTGTTGTCCCCTCCTCCTCTGTGCTACAGATGCCCAATTTCATTCCCTGGAGGCAACCAGTGTTACCTGCTTCTGTGTGGTCTTCCAAGAAGACATTTTAATGCAGTTTTAATTTGAAGAGAGCAACTTAAAAAAAATGTGTACGTGGGAATATATGGGCTTTGTTCTAAACTCCGTTGGTTTGGTTCATGAAAGTCAGAACAGCATGACTTTATTTCAAGGTTGAATAACAGTAAAGGATTTATAAGTTTAATAATTGTCTTCAATAGCTTGAGGACATAATCAAAACAATTGACTTCTCTTTAACTCTTATTTCTGCCCCAGGAACCAGTCCTTGATCCACCATCTTCTGGTTATTATTTCACTTGGTTCACATTCCGGAGACACACAATCGGCTGATTTTATCTTCTCTAACTACATTTCTGCTTCAGAGGCTTTACTTGGTGGGAATCATCTTCAAAACTCCCCAAAACTGGCTTCTGCCCAACTCACAAGCCTCATCTCACACATTGCTCTTTTCCCCCTCTTTCACCAGTTCTAGGCACACAGACTTCCTGTCAGTTCTTGGTCGAGCAAGTTCTTGTCCATCTGAGGACCTTGTCCTTGCCTGTTCTTCCCTCTGCCTGGAAGGCTTTCTTCTGTCTTCTGTGCCTGGCTCCTTCCCCAGCTTCCAGCCTCACTTTAGATGTGATCTTCTCTGACCATCTTAGCTGAAGTTGGCCTCCTCTCCCTTACTCTCCATTGAGCTAAACAGTTTCTTTCTTTCTTTTTTTTTTAAATTTATTTTATTTTTATTTATTTATTTATTTTTATTTTTTTATTACACTTTAAGTTCTAGGGTACATGTGCATAACGTGCAGGTTTGTTACATATGTATACTTGTGCCATGTTGGTGTGCTGCACCCATCAACTTGTCATTTACATCAGGTATAACTCCCAATGCAGTCCCTCCCCGCTCCCCCCTCCCCGTGATAGGCCCCGGTGTGTGATGTTCCCCTTCCCGAGTCCAAGTGATCTCATTGTTCAGTTCCCACCTATGAGTGAGAACATGCGGTGTTTGGTTTTCTGTTCTTGCGATAGTTTGCTGAGAATGATGGTTTCCAGCTGCATCCATGTCCCTACAAAGGACGCAAACTCATCCTTTTTTATGGCTGCTTAATATTCCATGGTGTGTATGTGCCACATTTTCTTAATCCAGTCTGTCACTGATGGACATTTGGGTTGATTCCAAGTCTTTGCTATTGTGAATAGTGCTGCAATGAACATACGTGTGCATATATCTTTATAGCAGCATGATTTATAATCCTTTGGGTATATACCCAGTAATGGGATGACTGGGTCATATGGTACTTCTAGTTCTAGATCCTTGAGGAATCGCCATACTGTTTTCCATAATGGTTGAACTAGTTTACAATCCCACCAACAGTGTAAAAGTGTTCCTATTTCTCCACATCCTCTCCAGCACCTGTTGTTTCTTGACTTTTTAATGATTGCCATTCTAACTGGTGTGAGATGGTATCTCATTGTGGTTTTGATTTGCATTTCTCTGATGGCCAGTGACCAGTGGAACAGAACAGAGTCCTCAGAAATAATACCACACATCTACAGCCATATGATCTTTGATAAACATGAGAAAAACAAGAAATGGGGAAAGGATTCCCTATTTAATAAATGGTGCTGGGAAAATTGGCTAGCCATAAGTAGAAAGCTGAAACTGGATCCTTTCCTTACTCCTTATACAAAAATTAATTCAAGATGGATTAGAGACTTAAATGTTAGACCTAATACCATAAAAACCCTAGAAGAAAACCTAGGTAATACCATTCAGGACATAGGCACGGGCAAGGACTTCATGTCTAAAACACCAAAAGCAACGGCAACAAAAGCCAAAATTGACAAATGGGATCTAATTAAACTAAAGAGCTTCTGCACAGCAAAAGAAACTATCATCAGAGTGAACAGGCAACCTACAGAATGGGAGAAAATTTTTGCAATCTACTCATCTGACAAAGGGCTAATATCCAGAACCTATAAAGAACTCAAACAAATTTACAAGAAAAAAACAAACGACCCCATCAAAAAGTGGGCAAAGGATATGAACAGACATTTCTCAAAAGAAGACATTCATATAGCCAACAGACATATGAAAAAACAGTTTCTTTCATCTAGAACTTACTATAGTAATTATGTATTTACTAGTTCACTGTCTGGAATCATTTACCCTAGAACAGTCTATGATCTAAAGCCAGGATAATCAAACTACAGCACAAGCTTTGTTTTTGCAAAGCTCTGGAGGTAAGTCTTGCTTTACATTTTTAAAGGGTTGCTTAAAATTTTTTTTTAAAAAAAGCTAAGAAGATTGTGCAGCAGAGACTTTGTGTGGTCTGCAAAACTATTTACTATCCAGTCCTTTAAAGAAAAATGTGCTAATCCCTGGGCTAAAACAATGGTCTTCAAAGTGTGGTATGTATATTCCAAAGACTGTGCAAGATAATTCAGTATGATCTTAATTGTTTATTCTTTTGCATTCATTTATTGTATACATTTTATAATGCACATAATTTTTAGTACAGTAATAGATCCATATAATTTATAAATTAACATATACATATAGATTTTGGGAATAATGCTCAGAAATTTTTAAATAATGCACTTTATGATAAAAATTTTGGTGGCAACCAAAATTTATGAGGGCAAGCACCATATTCTCTCTTTCCATATTCCCACCATCTAATACACACTCAATATAATACTTTTTGAATAAATGATAGTAGTAAACTTAAACATTTATTGAGCACATATTAACTAAGCTCTCGGAATGTATTATCTTCTTTAATGATGAGAACTACCCTAAGAGTTAGATCTTGTTACTTTTCTTTTACAAATGAGGAAACTGAGGCCCAGAGAAGTCAAACAACTTCCTGAAGCTCACATTACTAGTAAACGTTGGAGAATGAGCCTGATGCCAGTCTGACTCCAAAGCCAGTGTTTTTTTTTTTTT
>NC_045436.1:19584975-19779298 GCF_002776525.5 Piliocolobus tephrosceles | reverse complement strand
CTCCGCCTCCCGGGTTTAGGCCATTCTCCTGCCTCAGCCTCCCGAGTAGCTGGGACTACAGGCGCCCACCACCTCGCCCGGCTAGTTTTTTTGTATTTTTTTAGTAGAGACGGAGTTTCACCGTGTTGGCCAGGATGGTCTCGATCTCCTGACCTCGTGATCCGCCCGTCTCGGCCTCCCAAAGTGCTGGGATTACAGGCTTGAGCCACCGCGCCCGGCCCAAAGCCAGTGTTTTTAACCACGAATGACCTGTCTCTAATTTCCTTCTTTTTTACTCCTTATGTGTATCAGAATGCAATTACATTTTGAAACTTTGTGTGTCTTGATGATGAAGACATATTGGCTTAGAAGGGGTAATCACGTTTCCCATAGCAGTAAATAAAAATAAAGAAGGGCACTTACCCTGTATTTCTCAGAGGATAAGTCACTTTCAACGTTTTTTTTTTTTTTTTTAAGTATGGTTCTGCAAATCATTTAACTCCATTAAGGTCAATTTCTGATCTATAAAATGGAGCCAATAATAATGTTTATCCCAGAGGTGGTTTCCAAGGTTACACACATGTGAAAGTGATTTGCGTATTAAGATCTGTAACAGCAGTCACAACCGTTTTGGGCACCAGGAACTGGTTTCATGGAAGACAATTTTTCATGGATGGTGGGGTGATGGCAGATGGAAGGGGGATGGAAGGATGGGTAAGAGGGGAAAGGGGATGGTTTCAGGATGAAACTCTTTCACCTCAGATCATCATGAATTAGATTCTCATAAGGATCACACCACCTACATTCCTCACATGTACAGTTCACAATAGGGTTCACGATCCGATGAGAATCTAATGCTGCCACTGATGTGACAGGAGGCAGAGCTTGGGCGGTAACGCTCACTTGCCAATCACCTCCTGCCGTGTGGCCCAGTTCCTAACAGGACCTGTCTGTGGCAGGTGGGTGGGGACCCTGCCTTATGGGACTAGCGTTTGGGAAGAAACACCACTGGTCTATAAAATACTAGTCTTTCTTCTCTAGTCATATATAACTATGTAGAGGCATACTTATCTCTGCCCCCTTAGTTTTATTACTGTAACATGCTTTGCTTAACAAACCAGTTGGTTAACTATTTAAGGAAAGCATCATCATTCTGGCATAGGAAGGATTCAAAACCCAAGTCTAAATTTGGCATTCGGTTCCTAGGCTTCTTATAAACTCTCGTCTACTTGGTCTTAGTCAAAAGTGCACACGACTACTATCTGCGATGCAGACTTGAAAGAGAAAACAGTAGCATTTATCAGCATCTCCTTTACTCACAGGAACATGAAGAACACAATGCTTTAGTTGTCATATCCATCAACATTAGAATTAAACTGGAAGTTACTATTTAGATTTTGCCAGTGCAACTCCTACTTATCAGTCTTAAAAGACAAAATTCTTCAAGTTTTCTTTGTAAAAACCATAGCTTTTAAAGCTTATTTTATATTAAATTATAAAACAAAACCCAAAGTGTGTATCACATTTTCACTTCAAATAATATAATTTACACATTTTAAACCTGAGCTCCCAAGGCCGTAAGCTAAATCTGAAGTCAAAACTTTCTAAAAGAAAAAAACAAAAGTCACATTAATCATTCTCACAGAGTTCTGAAATTTTTGCCACAGACCCTTTATCTTTTTCCTCCCCTACAAGTGCCTGGTGGCTTCTCTTCTATGAGGACTTTTCGCAGTAGAAGCAAGGTCATGTCTTTCTCTTATTATTTGCCTTTGTGTTACTGCAGTTTTAGGGCCTTATTTGGAAATTCCCAGTACATGGACTATGTTTACCAAAACTTGTAAATATTTGTAAACCTGTGTTCTCTAAATGGTTGTAACAATTATTGCTATATGGTCCATTTAGCAATGAATCATGGTCTGCCCCGTGACACATTTTCTCTTCTGACTTGAGCTATTATTTCAACATTTCATTGCTATTTAATTTTTTTTTTTTTTTTTTTTGAGACGGAATCTCATTCTGTTGCCCAGGCTGGAGTGCAGTGTTGAGATCTCAGCTCACTGCAACCTCCACCTCCCAGGTTCAAGTGACTCTCTTGCCTCTGCCTCCCGAGTAGCTGGGACTACAGGTGCGTGCCACCACGCCCAGCTAATTTTTTGTAATTTTAGCAGAGACAGAGTTTCACCATGTTGACCAGGATGGTCTCAATCTCTTGACCTCGTGATCCACCCGCCTTGGCCTCCCAAAGTGCTGGGATCACAGGCATGAGCCACCGTGCCTGGCCTCATTGCTATTTTATTTTACATGAATATGTCTTGTTTTCTCAAACTGCATTTCAGGGTCTTTAAAGTCTGGGTCCGCTTGTTAATTTTTAATTTAAAATAAAAAAAGAAAATAATTTTTATGGAGACAGAATCTTGCTATGTTGTCTAAGCTGGTCTTGAACTCCTGGCCTCAAGCGATCCTCTTGCCTCCACTGCACCCAGCCCTACTTGCTTATTTTTGAATTCCACAGCATGGAGCAGAACTCCTGACAATAGCAGGGTCTTTGGTTACCACACTTGAGTTTTAAATCCAGCTCTATTCTTCACTCTTTGTGTGATCATGGTCAATTTAGTTACCTTCATGAGACTTTTTCCTCATTTGGAATGGGAATGGCAATTCTACCCTTTGTGGTTACAATTGAATTATATGATTGTATGGCGGGCCTGGCTGCAGCATCACATGGTTCCAGGGCTGCCATCCGTGCAGACCACTATGTGCATGGCACTGCCTGGCTAGGGGGCCTGTTACATATTAGGCACTCAATAGAGGGCAGTTTTTGCTATCACTGAATCCCATTCACTTGATTAACCAAGCATGAAGAAGACATGCCCAGCAGAGGCAAAGTTGAACCGTGTCTAAGTTGGTGGGGAAAGAGCTACCTTTGACTCGAGGCCTCATGAAGCTACACAGATTCAAATTCTCGTTAGGGACAAGTCAGCTATTTTGTGAAGCTATAACAGCTATTGTGCCAGTAAATCCTCTTAAATAAACAGGTCTAATCTCTGTCCTATGGTAGAAAGGTTGGAAGGTGAGAAAGAAATGAGCTACCATGTTATCCCGATCCTCTGACCCTTGGATTCTCTTCTCCAGTCTGTCTTTGTGAGTGGACAGATGTCAGCTGATACTGCCCAGCAAAGATAGACACAGTCTTACAGTGAGTTTGGGCATTTTCAGGTATTTTGAAATGTGAGAACATCCAGTTTCTTAATCCGATTTTTATGGTTAGTAGTTGGTTTTAGTTTATAACAGCAAAAAAGAATATAATTTGGATGGGATGAAAGAAGGAAACAGAAGTGTTAGAAACAAAATGCTTGTTCCTTGGTGCTGCAAAGAAATGCACTTGAACATAAATTTAATTTTCTCAGCAAGGCAATTTTGACTTCTACAGAAGGGTACGACTCACAAATGGAGTAATGACGAGAGCATACCTGAACAAGGGAGGGGAAGGGGTTCTTATTCCTGACACACGTAGCCCCTACTGCTGTGTCGTTCCCCTGTTGGCTAGGGTTGGACCACACAGTCTAAGCTAATTCCAATTGGCTATTTTAAAGAGAGCAGGGGTATGAGCCAGAGTGGCGGGGTGAGTAGTTTGGCAGGAAGGATGGTTAGGAACAGGTAATTAAAGGTGACTTAAGTCAGAGCAGGTGACCAGGGGTGACTCAGGCAGGTCAAAGCAGGTGACGGGGATGAGTCAGGATGGAGCAGATGAACAGGGGAACAGATGTGAACTTGATTAAACTGGTGAAAAACGTTGTTTACTGAAACCACGAGGAAGTTAAACTTTAAAATGGAGGACAAAAAACTGAATATACTGACACACTGATTCTTTGAAGAGAAATCCAGAATTCACTGTATCCAACAGAAGAATTTAAGGCCTGGTGAATGAAGTGTCTGAACCTCCAGGTAGATTTTTAGTAAGCACTGAGCCTATGATGGGTACTGGTTTAAAGCCCTAAGGATGGTCTTAGTTTAGTTGAAGAAAAGGAAAGAAGATGTCCTTGAATAATTATTCAAGGGTCAAGGAATGAGAGGTGTTGGTGAAACAGGCAGAGAGGGTATGTTACATTAGATTAATATCACATCATTGAATCTGATGGAAGAACCTGTAATGTTGTTAGGCAGTTGCTAAGGGCAAATTACAGGAAAAATATTAACTGGTTAATAGAATCATGTAGTGATAATAGAGAGATGAAGGCAGTTTCAGAGATGATCCAGCCCAGCTCTCTCTCTGCAAACAAGGGAATGTCTAAATCATCCAGGACAGATACTGTTGACATCTCGAAAAGCTCACTAAGCATAAAGAGTCCTCCACATTTTGGGGTAGCCCGTCTGATTATTTTATCATCAGAAGGTTAAAAACATCTCATCCTTACCCAATCTAAAACTCAGATTGGTTAGTTTTTTATTTTCTTTTACACAAGCAACCACAAACTGGTGCTTGAGATGATGGTGTCATGTAAACGAACAACAAAGAGCAAGGACCACTCAACCTTCTTACTGCACGCCTTCTTTGTCTCAGAGAACCAGTGAGGTTCATTCACTCCACGAAAATTTATAAAGTAGCAAGCTCTGTGATAGGAGTTAGGGATGAAGGAATGAATAAAATGGAATCCCTGCCCTCGATCCATTTTAGTCTAGTGAGATGGGAGCAGACAAGTAGAGAGGTAATATTTACCAGGTAGTGTGGTAACTGTAATAACGTTTTTATAAACATGAGAGTATTTATCAAATGCTGGGAATTGAGGACTAAGCTCTGATTTTTTTCTTATCTTAGCCAAATTCCTATCTAAGGGGTCTGGAGAGTCATGCCCTACAAACCATAAATTCTCATCAGATGGGTTTTATTTAAGCCTATGTATCGTGACTTACTTTCCAATCTGACTCTTGCATAACATTACATGACAAACAAGAAAATAAAAATGTTTTACCCCAAAACATGTTTCTTTGCTGTATTTTGAAATGGCCTTGCAAAGCTGTCCTTTGTGAGGGAAAATTTGCATCTGTAGAGAGACTCTATTAACATAGCCAGATCTTTTTCTTCCAGGCTCTCCCAATCCTGAAGAGAGTCTAGCACCTTTTTTTTTTATTTTAATTTTTTTATTATACTTTAAGTTCTAGGGTACATGTGCACAATATGCAAGGTCTGAATAGGAAACGTTTGTCATCTGTTGTCTCTAAGGGCAGCCACTGCAAGACTTCAAAAGAACCTTGGTCTCCACAATCTTGTATCTTAACCTGAACATGAAATTGACCTATAACCTGGAAGCCCCCCCACTCCCACCACCCCCCCCCACCCCCGCCCCCCGCCTTCCGTTGTCCCACCGTTCTGGACCAAGCCAGTATATTTTTTAAATGTATTTGATTGATGTCTCGTGCCTTCCTGACCACCTTGGGCACATGTTCTCAGGATCTCCTGAGGGATATGTCACAGGCCATGGTCCCTCATATTTGGCTCAGAATAAATCTCTTCAAATATTTTATAGCTTGATTCTTTTCAGCGACAGTAATTGTGCTCAGTGCTTCAGGCATATTATCCCATTCATTCTCACAACTCCCTTGTCACAAACTTACAATTGCAAAACAACCTGTTGAGTGCAACCTTTTCGTTCTGGTTGGAACTTATTGTATTGTAGTCTTTTTTTTTGGTCTGTTTATTTTTTATTTATATTTGCTTTTTTTGTTGCCTTTTTCAGTTTTGTTTCTGTGGTTGGAACTTTATGGCACATTCTAAATTCTTCCTGGCAATGGCTTAGTGGGAATTTATGATCAGTCCTGCTAGTTTTGCTTGTTAGATGTAAAGGAAGTTTTTGAGGCTTTAGAAATCCCTTTTCTCTCTCAAATTTATAGGCTTTCAAGACTGTTGTTTCTGTGGGTTTCAAAATCCTATTCCAGCAGTCAAAAACTTTCTTTCTCTTTGCATTTCTGCAGTAATTCTAATTCTCCCCGAGGCAGATGGAATCCTCTGGTTGAAGAGGGGAAATGTCATATGCAAGCAAGTGAGGAAGAAGAAAGAAAGAGAACATGTTTTAACATATCATCTCTCTTTTACACAATAAATGGACACACACAGATACTTACATAGTTATGACTCTAGGATTCACTGCACATTCTCACACAAAGATATTATATCTTAACTGGAGATGATTCTTAAACTTGCAAAATATAGATTACTTCTAATCGTATCATGTCAGGCATCAATGTACGGGCTAAGTTTTTTTTCCCTCCCCTGTAATTTTTTCTACTTTGTTGAACACTTTGAGCTAAAAAATTCTATACGAAGTTGTTCCTTTATGTAAATTAGTTAATTTTCAGTAATAATTGCAGCTTTCGTAAAATATTAACAGGCCCTTTGGCTCTTCTGCATTTCTGCGTTGGACTCCCCGCATATCTATACCACACGTATGTATGATTATTGTTCTCTAAAGCTGTAATTATGCTGATGATAATGATCCCGAACGATCATAAAGATCATCTCTGATTACATTTAACAGCAAATACAAAGACACTCTTGTTTGTACTTGGGTATATTTAATGGCAAATGGTATGAATGAAGCAGACAGCTGTGATGGCTGATTTGGAAAGTCTGTTGCCTGAGTAGGATAGAAATTCACCATTGGGGAAAGAAATGCTTCCCCATTACTTTTGTTGTATTACTGACCCATCACATACACTCAGGCTTCCAAGCTGAGAACATGCCAAACCATTAACCAAAATAATGCATCTGGCTTCTGAAGCTCACATTTTGTGTAAATGCAAATGTAATCCCGAGGTGTATTAGCAAGACGGCTGTCCAGTGTGACACTTGGTATCATCTGCCTTCCCTGCTCCATGGCTTGGATGGAATTTGTGCTGGCCATTAAAGTTCTTGAATGCATTTCCCTCCTGAGCTTGGATAGAGGGTAAGAGGGCCAAATGGAAATATCTTCTTTCAGGTTCTTTTTGGAAATACACTCATTGATGTCTCTCAATCTTTGGCGGGATTTTCTTTCTTCCTGGATGAACAGGAACAAATCTGGGAGTGACTTGCAGTGACACGATGCAGCTGTGTGTATACCTGGACCCCCTTAGAGAAAGTGTCAGGGAGAGAACAGTCAGGCAGTACCTCTCTTCCTCCTGAAGTCCAGAATGTATCCGTATATATACATTTCTCTCTGCTTCTCTGTGCCCTTTTTGTCTTTCTCTGTTTATCATTCTCCCCTTCTCTCATCCTTTCCCTTGTCCCCTCCCCCAGCACCTGATATCCATGTTACAGGATGGAGTGAAAATATGTTTGTTCTCCAGGCAGCATGAGAAACAGCAGATGTACTACAGGGTGGGGGAGGAGAGTTACAGTGCACACTGCATTGTACGAACAATTTAATAGGAGAGGTTAATTGTTATTATCATTACTATTTCTTAAAATGTAACAGCGCAGTGTGTATCTTCATTGCTTTGGTGACTTAATATTTCAATTGGACAAGGAAGCAGTTTTATACCTAAAATATTAAGCACCTAAAAAGACATTTAAAGACATTATTCACAGTCCCAAAGAAAAGCAATAACACCACTTTGGGAGGCCGAGACAGGCGGATAACGAGGTCAGGAGATCGAGACCATCCTGGCTAACACGGATGAAACCCCATCTCTACTAAAAAAAAATACAAAAAACTAGCCGGGCGAGGTGGCCGGCGCCTGTAGTCCCAGCTACTCCGGAGGCTGAGGCAGGAGAATGGCGTAAACCCGGGAGGCGGAGCTTGCAGTGAGCTGAGATCCGGCCACCGCACTCCAGCCTGGGCAACAGAGCAAGACTCCGTCTCAAAAAAAGAAAAGAAAAGAAAAGAAAAGCAATAACAAAAAATGTTTCATTTTCCCTCTGATTGTTCCTGTATTTGTTCTCTTTTCTTTGGTGGAAAATGATGATGCTATCTACAATTAGATCTGCCTGACTCTGAGTGGTGCTGCAAAACTCTGTTAGCTATTTATTTGGATTCTTGAGGCCCTAGGAGCCTGCGGTCCTGTTGGCGTGAATTGTATTAGGAAGAGGGGAGAGATAAAAGATGGAAATGGAGATCGATCTATCTATCTATCTATCTATCTATTATCTATTTATCTATCTATCTATCTATCTATCTATCTATCTATCTATCAATCATCTATCTGCAAGGAGAAAGAGAGACTGAAGAGAATGCAGGGTGATAGAAAGGGAAGTAGAAAAGGGATTGGAATCATTGTTAAAAGGAATGAGAAGGTACAGTTTACCAGTCTACAACGTAATTCCATTTTGGTCAGGTAATCACCATGCTGACACCAGGCTACAATTTCTCTCCTGAAGCACAAAAGGAAATGAAGGCTTGACCAGCACTGCAAGGCTGTGAGTTAGGAAACGGGAAACAAGATGCTCCTGCTGCTGTTAAGCCTTGAGTTGTTCCTGCAATGTGATTGTGGCATCCCCTGAGAACAAGGCATGCTGCAGAACTGCACAGTCTAGGTGCCCATATTTCAGCTGGCAAAGCTCCCACCTCTGCCTCAGACTCCTTGTCCTGCCATGCAGGCTCCAGACAGTGACACTAAAACATTGCTTTGTATGGTAGTTTGTCTGAAAAATAGCTTTAGAATTGTACCAGCTTTATGGCTCAGCAATTGGAGCATTTAGGCAAAATTTGGAACCCAGCCATTAAGAGACCTGCTAGGGAAAAAAATGACAGTAAAATCAAATTTCAAATCAGCATCACTTACCATATGGGAAACTGCAAATTCAGCAAAAAGGAAGGCAATGCTGAAATTCACCTTCAAAGCTAAATATTGTTCCTTAGACCAATTTCAACCTTGAATTCATTTGAATTTCTTTTATGTCTGGTTAAAACTGAAGTGAAGTAATTAGCAATAGACTTGTTAGATTTTTCTTTCCTTATTGAATTTTTTTTTTCAGAGAGTCAATGATCACTTATGAGGTCATATATGTCACAGGAATGGCAAAGACTAAAGTGATTCCCAACATTTTTTAGCATGAGCCACCTTTTTTGTTTTCCTAGCAAGTTTAACTTTATTGAGTTTAACTTCATGAAGTTAGCATACTAATTAATTTTAATTACTACAGTTAACCCAGTGTAAATACATGTTTATTTAATATGCCATTAATTTAAGCACAACTTTTATGAGACATAATTTTATATATCACAAAGTGCAGTTACTATGAAGAATGGCTTTACAGTTAGTTCGAGTTACTCCTGACTAAAGCCACAGCCAGGTGTTGCCTAGAAAATCAGATTTGCCTTGGCCCTGTTTCCTCTATTCCTTTTATACCAGGACATTTGCTGATCTTCCATGTTATGCCTTATCACATCATATCTAGAGTGGCCCTTTCTCAACAGCAAACCTTTGAGACATCCCCACATGTAATGGTTACTGGAATTACTTGTTGACTGAGGAAATGCATGTATGTATAAAACTACTGTGAAGTCAGGAATGCTTTTCTTTCTGTTTTGTTTTGTTTTGTTTTGTTTGTTTGTTTTTTGAGACGGAGTCTCGGTCTGTGGCCCAGGCTGGAGTACGGTGGCCTGATATCCGCTCACTGCAACCTCTGCCTCCCGGGTTCAAGCGATTCTCCTGCCTCAGCCTCCCCAGTAACTACAGACGCCGGCCACCATGCCCGGCTAATTTTGTATTTTTAGTAGAGACGGGGTTTCACCGTGTTGGCCAGGATGGTCCCCATCTCCTGACCTCCTGATCCGTCCACCTCTGGCCTCCCAAAGTGCTGGGATTACAGGCGTGAGCCACCGCGCTATTTGTGTGTGTGTTTGAGACGGAGTTTTCCTCTTTTGCCCAGGCAGGAGTGAAGAGGTGCGATCTCGGCTTACTGCGACCTCCGCACCTCCCTGCAGCGCACCCTCCCCACTGCCCCCGCCCTTCAAGAGATTCTCCCGCCTCAGCCTCAGCCTCGCGAGTAGCTGGGAGTGCCCACCACCACGCCCGACTAATTTTTGTATTTTTAGTAGAGAAAAGCCCCACAGGCTTTGTTCTCTTTAGAGAAGGGGTTTCGCCATTTTGGCCAGGCTGGTCTCGAACTCCTGACCTCAGATGATCCAACCGCCTCGGCCTCCCAAAGTGCTGGGATTACAGGTATGAGCCACTGCACACGTCCTAGGAATGCTTTCCTTGATCACAACAATAATACATATTTAAAAGTAGTGGGAAATACATGGGTAAGATATATCGCTCAGCCTAATGATGATGATTGGGGAGCATGTAGATTCACAGAACACTTTATAGTAATGCCAGGTCCCAGAGGGTAACCACTCCTGCAGGAGTTTGAGGAAGAAGAGCAGCCTTCGCTGCACGCCTAGGGAAGATTCCACTGGTGAAACTGCTTTTTGAACTTGGTATTGTCAGCGCTCTCTGTTCCTAAACTTTTCAGCATAAGAATGTAGCGGAAGAGCCGGTCACTGTGGCTCACGGCTGTAATCCGAGCACTTTGGGAGGCTGTGGCCGGTGGATCGCCAGAGGTCAGGAAATCGAGACCATCCTGGCTAACACGGTGAAACCCGTTTCTACTAAACATACAAAAAGTTAGCCCGGCATGGTGGCGGGTGCCTGTGGTCCCAGCTACTCGGGAAGCTGAGGCAGGAGAATGGTGTGAACCCGGGAGGCGGAGCTTGAAGTGAGCCAAGATCATGCCACTGCACTCCAGCCTGGGCGACAGAGGGAGACTCCATCTCAAAAAAAAAAAAAATTGGCCGGGTGTGGTGGCGGGCACCTTTAATCTCAGCTACTCGGGAGGCTGAGGCAGGAGAATCCCTTGAATCTAGGAGGCAGAAAACAAAACAAAACAAAACAAAAAAACAAAAAACAATGTATCTGAAGGCCTCACACTGTCAGATTGCCAGGCAGTGACTAGAAGCTGGTGCTGCTCTCAGTATAACTGCTACTGGGAAAAGGATGGTTGCTCTACTGGTTAAATGTGACTCTAGTTGGTATTTGAATTTAAGGGACATAGGAACATCTCCTTCAGGAATTCTTCCTAAAGGATATTTCCTCCCCACCAGCCTCCCCGCACAGGCTTTCTCTTTAAGGCAGACCTCATCCCCCAGTTGTATTATGAGCTCTCTAGAGGACAGAGCAGGACCTTTCTGCACGAAGAAAGTCTAATGGAAGTTGGAAGTGGTTAGAAGGAAGCACAGTCATTTCCCACCCACCCCATTCCTTTCAAGGGCAAAAACAACAATTACTTTTGCACCAAACTAATATTTATATTTAGCCTAATGGAAAGATCTAGTTAGGTATATATAGAAAATGTGTTGCTCAGCATAAGATGGAACTCTTTGAGTCTAGATAACGGTGGATGCCTTGGGGTCACTGAGGATCTTCCAGCATCCAAGCCTGCTCCATGTGATACTGTTGGTTGGTATATGCTTGACTCAACGGAACTGTTTCAGTTTCTTGCCTTGGAAATAGAAATTTGGACCTGAGAGGCAGAGAGTCTGGGAGTTTTCAGAGCTGAGTCACATTGATGGCAGCTTTCTAAAGAAGAGGATCATGTACTTTAATTCATCCCTCAGTTCCATGGGCTACTCCAGTATCTTTCCAATGACATCTCACTCCTTTTTTCCTTAAGTTAGCCGGATGTGGAGGTTCTGTTATTTGTAACTCCCCCCAAAACCTTAATTATTATGTAAGTCTTTAGGACAGGGGAGTGGACTATCCTCTTTTGGACTGTAAATCAAATCCACTGAGAATTTTAAGGATTCTTAAAAATAAGAGTTGCAGCCCACATATGCCTTAGGAGATTGTGGGATTTGAACTATCCCAGTGAGAATCTGAATAAATAGTTACACAGTCTAAGACCAACCTTGTATTTTCTTCGAGGTGGTTGGGGAATAGCTATGCTTTCTTCTAACCACTCCCAACTTCCATAAGACTTTCTTCTGTGCAGAAAGGTCCTACTCTGTCCTTGTAGAGAGCTTATTTAACGACTTGGCATCATGAAACTTGACCAGGCTTATCTGGCTTAATGCCACTTTTATAGCGAGACAGTGCTTCTTGTTTCCTCCCTTAACCATCAGGGCTGGTTTTAGGAGGAATGAGTAAACAAAAGAAATAAGTGCTCTATTTAAAACACTAATTTTATGTTGGTAAATGTCAGAAATTTTTTAAAAATTGTTTTAAGTGTATAGTTGCCAGGCATCTTGGCTCATGCCTGTAATCCTAGTACTTTGGGAGGCCGCGGTGAGAGGATTGCTTGAACTCAGGAGTTCGAAACCATCCTGGACAACATAGCAAAATCTCATCCATATAAAAAATAAAAAAATTAGCCAGGTGTGGTGGCACATGCCTGGGGTCCCAGCTACTCAAGAGGCTGAGGTAGGAGGATCGCTTGAGCCTGGGAGGTGGAGGTTGCAGTGAGCTGAGATCACACCATTGCATTCAAACCTAGGTGACAGAGTGAGACCCTGTCTCACGAAGGAAGTGTATAGTTGCAAGTATATTTTAATGATACCTATATAGTAAAAATTTTTTAAAAGTATGTAAGAAAACTTGAAATAGATGACAGTGCAAATAGTCATTATGAAGAACTAGTAATGTTATCGGTGCTCTCTTCTCCACCATTTGCTGTTTTTCACACTTTCATAATGTGGTGTCATTATGCCTATAAGAATTTTTGAAAGCATAGGATTCAGGGGAAAAAAACACTTTATGATTAAAAATCATTTTTTTTAATTAAAAAAATCAAAGAGAGAAGAAGAAGCAGGCGTAGGGGTGGGATAAGGAGAGATAGCGAGAAAAGGAGAAAAGTGGAATTGGATATTCTCAAGTATTGTCAGATTGTCACAGAAAAAAAAAACCCTGGTATAACTGTCTTGAAACATTTTAAACTTTGACATTTTTGTCTTGAAGTAGTAGAGGATTTTTGTACTTATTTTCAGTTTATGAATGAGTGGTGTTTGTGCCAGCATCTTAAACAATGGAATAAAAATGAATGTATTCTTTTTTTCTTCAGTGTAACTGTTTGAAATGCCGGATACCTTCAGGGATGAATTAGCTGCTTCTCAGAGAACTGCTCCAGGTTTTAGGTTGCAGGGTTATTTGGCAAAGTTGCCCACTTTCTCTATTTGTCTAAGACAGAATTAGGTCACGCAAACAACAAAGATATATAAGAGAAATCCCCTTCTAGGTTCAAAAGGAAGTGAGAAAAAATTGGTATAAATAAGAAACCTCTTTTTAAGCACATTAAAGTCTCCCTTTTTCAATTTTTTTTTTTTTTTTTTTTTTTTGGCAGGGTCTTGCTGTGTCACCCAGGCTGGAGTGTAGTAGTATAATCTTGGCTCACTGCAACCTTCACCCCCTAGGTTCAAGCAATTCTCCTGCCTCAGTCTCCTGAGTAGCTGGGATTACAGGCATGCACCACCACACCTGGCTAATTTTTGTATTTTTAGTAGAGACAGGGTTTTACCATGTTGCCCAGGCTGATCTCGAATTCCTGACCACAGGTCATCCACCCACCTCGGCCCCCCAAAGTGCTGGGATTATAGGCATAAGCCACCATGACCAGCTCTGTTTTAGACTTTTAATGTAAATATATTGTCTCGGGAAATGTTTTAATTAGAAATTTTAAAAATATTCAACACATATAATGTACCACGGTTGTTATATTTTGTCGACTAAACCAATACCTTCCTGGACATGATGCACACAGGTATTCACATATCAATTGCAAAAGGATTTCATTCAAAGCATGCAAGGAACAATCAGGTTAATTCAATAGGAGTTGGAGCTGGATTGGCTTTTACAAATTATTTCGACCAGCGCCTTCCAGTACAACTTTTTGAGATGATGGACATGCTCTACCTGTGTATTGCCAATGCAGTAGCCACTAGCTTCATGTAAGTACTTGAAATGTAGCTGGTGTGACTGAGGAACTAAATGTTTAATTTAACTTAATTTCCGTTAAGTAGCCACACATGGCCAGTGCTGTGTTGACAGCACAGATCTAGACCATCATGTTTATTTGGCAGATAAGGAAGTCAAGAGAGAGACTGAGAAGCCCAAGACAGCGGTCCAATATAGCATTAATAGTTTCGAACAATTTTCATGAAGGAGAGATTAGGGAAAAGAAGGAAGACAAATAAATTGGATACGTTAGTGTTCTTTTTTTTTTTTTTTTTTGAGACGGAGTTTTGCTCTTGTTGCCCAGGCTGAAATGCAATGGCGTGCTCTTGGCTCACCGCAACCTCCGTCTCCTGGGTTCAAGTGATTCTCCTGCCTCAGCCTCCCTAGTCGCTGGGATTACAGGCACACACCACCACGCCCGGCTAATTTTTGTACTTTTAGTAGAGACGAGGTTTCTCCATGTTGGTCAGGCTGGTCTCAAACTCCTGACCTCAGGTAATCCACCTGCCTCAGCCTCACAAAGTGCTAGGATTACAGACGTGAGCCACCGCGCCCGGCTGACGGGTACGTTAGTGTTCTGAGACTGTTCCCTTATTCAACTTTTATTTTAAATCCCTTGAAATGCCTGGAAACCACCCACCTGGTAGGGGTGATGTGTAAGATGTATAAGATTACCCAAATTGATTTCACCCCTCAAATCCACTCTGACTCTTACACTAATACATTTAGAAAGCACTTCATAGTTTTCAAATCATGTTCATCTATACAGTTTTCTCACATTTGCTCTTTTCAACATCCATGTCAGGTTGGAAGAGAAAATATCATTCCTACCCTATGTCTGAGGTTCCGACAGGCCAAATGAGTAGCACAGGTTCATGTGACTAGCGAGCGCAGCTGCTGGGGAAGGTTTTGACTTGTAGTTCAGCCTCTTTCTGTTACACCCGGATGCCCTTCATCTAAGTCCCTGAGAAGTGTTAAGACTTGGCAACCTGCCTTAGTATTAGGGGCAAATTAGGAAAGCCCCACAGAGCAGAAGCATCTTCCACAAAACATCCTCTGGCAGACGTCTAGTGGGAGTATAAACTCTAGAGTCAAGGAGATATGGGACTGGTAACAGTCTGTCGAACGTACTACAAGTATAATTTGGGCAAGTTACTTAGCCTCTTTTAAACATCATTTTCTTTGTTGGTAAAATGAGGATAATAATGGTACCTAAAAGACTTCTTGTGCAGATTAAATTAAATAATTCAAGTAAAGTGCTTTGTGCAGTACTTGTTAGCTATAATTATAAATATTAATATGGAAAGAATTAAGTTATGTTTTGATTGCTTCCTGGGCCTATTTCTAGATTCAGAACCAGGAAACAGCAACTTTGGTCTTGGCATGCTTTAGAATGCTGCTGAATCTTTTAGCCTTGTCACCAAATTCTTTCCTTCCTCCACAGTTCCCTATTCTCTTTCTCCCACTACCATACCATCGAGAAAATAGAATTGAGTTTCCACCTTGGAAATCTCTCTTTCATTGCTGTCAACTTTGTGGGGCTCTAGGGGAAAGAGTGAGGCACGTGGGCTTTTAGAGCCATTGATAGGCCTCCTGATGTCCGCAAGCCCAGTTCAAAGGAGTGTATTTTGAAAGTTTTCTAAAATTAAACCTTTTCTCTCCATGAAAAGATTTTTTTTTCTCACCGTCCTCCGATCCTTATCACTATAAAAATTGAGCCACTTTTCTGGCTATGTCATGCCCAGGGTCAGGTTCCAGCCCCAGCTGAGGGCTGAGGGGAGCGGGTGGACCTGGGGCAGGGAGCTGGAAGAACACTTGAGAGACAGCAGGTAGATGAGACATGGCTTTATTCAGCAGCAGTTTTCATTAACGGCTTTCTCACACTAGCTCTCTCACACTGTCCACCCTGTCTCAGTTTCTTAGTTCAGCAGCTTCCACACACACAGCAGCACAGCCGGCTCTCCCTTGCCTTCAGGGTCAGCAGCTTAACTCTTTCTCTCTCTGGGCACAAGTGAGCTGAGCTGTGTCCTGGTTCCCTCCTGTCTATCTACAAACACAGACCCCTCTGGCTCTCTCTCTCTTTCTCTGGGTGCCAGCGCACCTGTACAGTGTCAGCAGGGCCATTACACCTTTTGCAAACAATACTGGCTTAGAGCAAGGGATGGCCTTCCCATGTTATGGCTACTTGGCTGTGATAAAAAGTGGAGTTATACGCCTGCGCTCTAAACTTGCAAGTCACACAGTTTGTAAACATCCTACCTTGGCCTATCCTTGAACAAACCACAGCCATGTTCCTTACAGGGTATTATTAAAAAGTCAAAAAATAACAGATGCTGATGAGGTTGCAGAGAAAAAAAACTTACATGCTATTGGTGGGAATGTAAATTAGTTCAGCCATTGTGGAAGACAGTGTGGCGATTCCTCAGAGACCTAAAAACAGAAATACCATTCCACCCGGCAATCCCATTAACAGGAATATACCCAAAGGAATATAAATCCTTCTATCATAAAGACATGTGCGCGTGTATGTTCATTGCAGCACTATTCACAAGAAAAAAGACATATATTCAACCTAAATGCCCATCAATAGTAGATTGGATAAAGAAAATGTGGTACGTATACATCATGGAATACTATGCAGCTATAAAAAGAACAAGATTATGTCCTTTGCAGGAACATGGATGGAGCTGGAGGCCTTTATCCTTAGCAAACTAAAGCAGGAACAGAAAACCAAATACCGCATGTTCTCACTCATAAGTGGGAGCTAAATGATGAGAACACATGGACGCACAGAGGGGAACAATAGACATTGGGGCCTATTGGAGGGTGGAGGGTGCGACGAGGGAGAGGATAATGAAAAATAACTAATGGGCACTAGGCTTAATAATTGGGGTGACAAAATAGTCTGCACAACAAATCCCCCGGCACAAGCATACTTCTGAACTTAAAAATAAAATTTTTTAAAAAATGGATCCATTTTCAAAATGGATAGGAGAAATTAGCCTGAACATAAAGGCTGTCTCTAATTCAGAAGCTGTATCCAATAAGCTTCTCTTCTCCTTCTCTAGCTGTCCTGTGACCCACAGCTCTTCCATAAGCTTTGGAATGTTCATGATGGATCCAAGAAATCTTGGTATCAAGGGTATCATTTGGATCCATATGTTTTCTCCCTAATGGTCAAGCCCTAGTATGAGAGAAAAACACCAAAATCACATAAATCCTATACATGAAATAGAAGAAAATTGAAGACATTATTCTAAGCTAAAATAGAATGCAAATCATAACCTGTTACCCTATCCGGTGAGACAAAATATACAACACTGGAAAACTGTAAAAGTACCATCCAGGGAAATAAATCTCTGCTCTGTAATTTGGGTGAGCATAGCTCATCCTAAATCCATTAATTACCATCCTTTTAAAAGCACTCCAAATCAATATGTTCTCCCCTTGGAGATTATTCAGATGAGCAGAACGGTTGTAAAATACTTCTTTGGCTAATATGGATGGTGACCAGAGAAGGCTGTAGTATCATTAGGGCCCCAATCTCAACAGAACATAACAAATACTTCATAATTACTGTGATGAATGGAATGCTATCTTCTCCATTCTGATCAGAGATTGTATTTTTGTTCTTGTTAAAAATTTGTATCACAGCAGGAGTGTGAATAGATAACCTGTAAAGCAATTTTAGCAATCTGGAAAAAATATGGTTAAAGCCTGGCACTGACATAACTAGGACCACAGTTTTCATCTCCACATGGGCCAATTAAATACAAAGTCTACTTCACATTTATAGACTGGGACCCCAACTGGGACCAGGCTTTTAAGCATTGTGCATCACAGGACATAAAACGCTGGGGCTACAGAATGTTTATGGTTCATACTGCCTGTCACAATTACTAGAAAAAGCAACACGAAGACCTTGGACTTATATTGGAAGGACAGTCCATTATTAATATGGTGAGAAAGCTCTAGATCTAGGTTTAAGCTTTTGCGGCTCACCGATTGTGTGACCTTGAGCCTGGGAACTACGGTTTTGCCGTGAGGAAGACAGACATAATAATAGCTTTTCTTCCGTTTTCACAAGGTAATTGTGGGAAACACACAAAAGAATGAATGAGAAATCTTGCTGTAATGGTAAAGTGCTTAGACAAGTAGAAGATACTATTAATATTCATAGCTTAAATGCTGAGATTTAAAAAAAATAGTTACTGTTGTGTGTTTGTTGTGTCTTCCCCCTGGGGTAGCTTTAAAAAATGTGGCCTGCATTTCTGTTAGGATGGCATTTAGACCTCCACTTCATCAAAGTCAGGAAGAAACTTTCATAAATTATTCTTCCTTACTGAAATAGAAATCCCTATGTCTCCAGTGGCACGTTATCGTCACAAAATACTGTTATGACAAATGGCCATGAAGCAAAGTTGATAGCCACTTCATAATTATCCTTCCACACAAATTACATTAAAAACAACATTATGTAACACCTGTAAGAAAAGCTACCTTCTAGAGAAGTTATTTTTAGTTGAGAGGGTGGAAAGGAAAAAGACGATGCCAGTGCCTCCTGATGAGCTGTAAAACACCACAAAAAACGGGTGAGGCCGGACATCGTGATTCATGCCTGTAATCCCAGCACTTTGGGAGGCCGAGGTGGGTGAATTGCCTGAAGTCAAAAGTTCAAGACCAGCCTGGCCAACATGGTGAAACCCTGTCTTTACTAAAAATACAAAAATTAGTCAGGTGTGGTAATGCACGCCTGTAGTCCGAGCTACTCTGGAGGCTGAGGCAGGAGAATCACTTGAACCTGGGGGGTGGAGGTTGCAGTGAGCTGAGAATGCGCCACTGCACTCCAGCCTCGGCAAGAGAGTGAGACTCCATCTCAAACAACAACAACAACAAAATGAAACAAAACCCAAAAAACCAGGGGCGAGCATTGCTTTGCTTTCTGTTTCACACCCATCCCTGAGTTGTAAATATTAAAATCACAAACACAGAAATGCTCTTAATTTTATCTTCTTCCATTAAATTAAGCTTTAGTCAGAAAGTCACACAAGATCTCAGATATTGCCTCTAAAAAATTAAGTGGGGTGCAGAGAGAAGCACTTCAGTTAGAGTGACCTGGGGGAGGGACGGTCGGGGTGGGGGGCGTCTTCTTGGATCTATACCTTAAATGTTGGCACTGTTGAAATCCTCAACAATTTAAATACTGAGGGGAAAATGCCATATGTAGTGAGAAATAAAGGGTATAAAACACCTGGACCAGAAAACAGAAAAAGGAGAGAAATCTCAGTCAACTGGGACAGTTAGTTCAAAATCAGGCTAGGTTGGTGCTAAGCCACAAAGCCTAGCCTTGCAAAGCCTTTAAATCTTTGCAGGGCTCCTGGGTACCAAGTTGGAGGATCAGCCTCCAGGCCATAAGAAGTTCTGCTCTGGGGAGGAGAATCAGATAAGCGAGTCCAAGTAGAAAGACAGCTTTCTACTCCTCTAAGGATCCATGCCAAATATATTCTCCTCCGGCCTTTAAACAGAAAAATCTCTAGTTTCTTGAAATAAAATGCACAGTCACTGCACAAATTGCTGATATGAAGAAAAGAACAGGAGTAGTGTTTTTGCTGAGGGAGGCTGTCCTCCTTTGGGGAAAACTTCGATTTTGATTCATTTCTCATGAGAGGAAGAGAAGGACATTTGCCTATTTTTTGTTTCTAGATTTTGTGCTCATTAGCTCTCTGATAGCTTTCACTCAAACATGGACTTAGCCCCTAGAGCCTGGGGAAACATAAAGAAAGAGAATCTCAATATATTATATTTATTTATTTTGTTTTTTGTTTTTACTTTTATTTTTTGAGAAGGAGTCTTGCTCTGTTGCCCAGGCTGGTGTGCAGTGGCACAATCTTGGCTCACTGTAACCTCCCCCTCCCAGGCTCAAGTGAACCTCCCACCTCAGCCTCCTGAGTAGCTGGGACTACAGGCACACGCTGCCACACTTGGCTAATTTTTTGTATTTTTGGTAGAGACAGGGTTTCGCCATGTTGCTCAGGCTGGTCTCAAACTCCTGAGGTCAAGCGATCCACCTGCCTCAGCCTCTCAGAATGTTGGAATTACAAGCATAAGCCACAGCACCAGTCCTGAGAATCTCAACATATTTTAAATAAGGTTATTTTACTTGGGGTGGGTATTAAACATATTCATAGAGAAGCATGTATGTATATACAAATATATATGCATATGTAGGAAAATACATATATGGGATGCATGCAAATGTCTGCTAACACCAAATGCCCTTCAAACGCCAGGAAACTATCACATGAATGAAAGAAAAGAGGTGGGAACAAGTGTTGGTTTGGGCTAGATTTTGCCTTAGAAAGTCAAGAAGAGACTGAATCAGATTCCGTACAAACCATGTCTATTTAAAATGCTCAAATATTTAGAATCCAAAATAATTCAGACTGGGCCTACAGAAACAATTAGTGGAATTGAAGGTGATTTATTGAAACATTCTTTTTGTCTCTACGAAAGGAAAATAAATCTCAGGACCCTCAAATCACTAAGCCAAGGGAAAAGTGAAGCTGGGATCTGTGTCATGCAAACCCGCCTCCCATCTTATTCCTAAGTAAGATAGCTACAAAGATAAAAAAGCTACATACCTCCCTCACAATTTGCCCACAAGGAAATTCCTTGTGAGCCTCAAGCTCTTTATCCTAAAACCATTCTGTTGAATTTCACCCTGGCAATGTAAACTGATAACTTATCTTCACCTCCCTGGACAGAAAGTCATCCTTCTGAGGTTCACCTGAGACAAATGCATACCTGATGGTTTCCTCCTCTGTCCTGTCAAGTAAAAATGCAGATTCACTGAGCCAGACTAACTTGTGTTTTCAGTGAAAGTCTGATCAAGGACTCAAAAGAATGCAACCTTCTGTCTCTTTTCTCTAGCCTGGGTGACCTGGAAACCACTACCCTACTCTTTAAATTGTCCCTCCTTTCTGGACCGAACCAAAGCAACGTACATCTTACACATACACATATTGATTGACGTCTCATGTCTTCCTGTCTCCCTAGAATGTACAGAAGCATGCTGTACCCCAACCACCGCGGGTACAGCTGCCAGGACCTCCTTGAGGGTGTGTCATGGGCATGCCTTTCACCTATCTAAATAAACTTTCTAAATTGATCGAGACCTGTCTCAGATTCCAGATATCTTGGGTTCACATCTCTAAAGCTCAGGTGCTGTTTTCCTTGTGAACTGGGCTTCATTCATTAAACACATATTCATTAACTGTTTACTAAGCACCAGGCCCTATACTTGTTGCTGGAGCTCAACAGTCATCAAGAGATCACAGCTGCTGCCCCAGGAAGTTGTAATCTCTCCAAGGAGGTAAGTAGTATGTAAATAAATTCATAACAATGATTTAAGCATAGTTAAGAAATTATTTCATTTTAATTAATCACCTCTTTAAAGGCCCTAGGCCAGGCGCGGTGGCTCACACCTGTAATCCCAACACTTTGGGAGGCTGAGACGGGCGGATCACGAGGTCAGGCGATCGAGACCATCCTGGCTAACACGGTGAAACCCCGTCTCTACTAAAAATACAAAAAAATTAGCTGGGCGAGGTGGCGGGCCCCTGTAGTCCCAGCTACTTGGGAGGCTGAGGCAGGAGAATGGCGTGAACCCAGGAGGCAGAGCTTGCAGTGAGCTGAGATTGTGCCACTGCACTCCAGCCTGGGTGATGGAGTGAGACTCTGTCTCAAAAAAAAAAAAAAAAAAAAAAAGTTAACATAATAATAATAAAAACTAAAATAAAGGCCCTAACTTCCGACATAGTCACCGGAGGTTAGAGCTTCAGCATATGAATTTTGGGGGAACACAGTTCAACCCATAACACTTCCTGATCCTAGTGTAGCAGGACGAGCCGCAGACAAAACTCCTCAAACACCGTATTAAAGAACAAGAGGTTTTTTATTCGGCCAGGGGCGTCAGCAGACTCGGCGTCTTCAGACTCGCGTCTTAAGAACCGAGCTCCCCGAAAAAGAAATACTTAGCCTTTTTAAAGGCTTACAACTTTAAGGGGTCCACGTGAAAGGGTCGTGATAAATCGAGCAAGCACGGGAAACATGACTGGGGCCTACATGCATCAGCTAACAGAACAAAAAGATTTGCAATGCTTTTTTCATACAGTGTCTGGAATTTACAGATAACACAAGTAGTTTAGGTCAGGGGTTGATGTTATTATTACTACTTTTTTTTAACTCCTAGGGCCGGGTGGTGGTGCCAAGGTTGCCTGGCTGTTTATCTTACTTTTGTTTCTTTCTCGCTTTCCTCCTGTCTTGTGAACTAGGCAAGGTTGGGGGGAGGAGGGCAGCAGGAGTAGTAGTGGTCTCCTTCCTTACTAGTACATAGTTTTCATCCTGAGGCAATGACTGGGATTCAGAGAGTCCATAGACTGCTGGTTGGGGAGCGAGGGGTACCTTCTACCTGCACTTGCTCCCAGAGCTCAGTGGTGCAATGAGCGGGGCCCCATAGGAACTTTTAATGTACTGGATTTCTTTTCTGTTGTTTCCTAATGTTCGACAGAAATCAGAGACCTGAGCTTTAATCTTGCTCTGACAGAGAGAGGTAAACATGGCATGCTACAAGAATTCATAAGAGAAAGATATTGCTTGTATTTGGTGGGTCACAGAAGTTCTGCCTAAGAGGTGACATTGTTGATGGACCTTGGAGAATGGGCAGCAGGTGGGTGTGAAGAGATTAGAGCATCAGAGGCAAGACAAAGGCATGGATGCAGGAGCATGGCTTGTGTTTGGAGGTTATTGCTTGTGAATCCGTTGCACATGAGGCATTTGGAATGTTATGACTTTGAATTTTCCCAGAACCTGTGTGAGCTAAGCTGAATAGGAATTTACACCGTTTATTCTTTTCAACAATGAAGATACAAAAGCTTAGAGAGGTTGAAAAGTTCTTAAGTAACAGTGAAAGAATTGAACACACCTGTCTGACTTCAGCGTTCTACCCACAAACAGGCACTTGTGTTTCCTATTGCTGTGCTAACAAGTGACGACAAACTTAGAGGTTTAAAACAACACAAACACATGATCTCACAGTTCTTTAGGTCAGAAGTCTGGGTAGGCTTGATTGATTTTCCTGCTCTGGGTCTCACAAAGCCAAATCAAGGTGTTGATAGACTAGGCTCTGTCTAAAAAAAAAAAAAAAAATTGATACAACAAAATGCATTTCATACCCACCAGGCTGACAAAAATGTTCAAGTTGGACAATAAGTGTGGGCAAGGATGTGGACCAATATGAACTTTCATCTGTTGCTGGTAGGAAATGTAAACGGGTGTAACACCTTTGAAAAACCATTTGCAAAGTCTGCAACAGTACAATGGTCTACTAAAGTTGACACTATGACCCAGAAAGTCCACTTTAAGGATAGGACCAGCTACATTGTTTGTGGGGGCTGTGGCAAAATGAAGATACAAAGTCCCTTATTAAAAAATTAAGATTTTGACCGGGCACAGTGGTTCACTCCTGTAGTCCCAGCACTTTGAGAGGTTGAGGCAGGCAGATTACCTCAGGTCAGGAGTTCGAGACCAACCTAGCCAACATGCTGAAACCCTGTATTTACTAAAAATATGAAAATTAGCTGGATGTGGTGGTGGGCACCTGTAGTCCCAGCTACTCAGGAGGTTGAGGCAGGAGAATCACTTGAACCCCGGAGGTGGAGGTTGCAGTGAGACAAGATTGCACCACTGTACTCCAGCCTGGGCAACAGAGCGAGACTCTGTCTAAAAAAAAAAAACAAAAAAAATTAAGATGTCAAGACAGAGACAGTAGGGTTCCAATAACAGAGACATAGGGTCCTTCTAAGCATGGGGGGCCTGTATGTATGTACAGGTTTCATAGCATCAGCTGGTTCTGCCTAGATATTTACCTTAGAAAAACCCTTGGGTTGTGCACTCTAGGGTCCATACAAGAATTTTCAGAGCAGGACTACACCCTAGTTAGTTGGCAATAACTAACAAGAGGAGACTCCAAATGTGAGTGACTAAATGGTGGTCTAGATGCACCGGAAGACTAATCAGTGAAAAACGAATGAATTAGAGTCGCTCACAACCGCGTGGGTGCATCTGAGGAGCACAATGCTGACCCAAAGAAGAAGAGTCCCCAAAGAATACATACAACAAAGACTCCATATAAAGTTTAAACAACAAAACAACAGCAGCCTATACTCCCAGCTACTTGGGAGGCAGAGACAGGAGAATCACTTGAACCTGGGAGGCGGAGGTTGCAGTGAGCCAAGATTGTGCCATTGCACTCCAGCCCGGGCAACAAGAGTGAGACTCCATCTCAAACAAACAAACAGACTAACAAACAAAAAACAACCCTGCAAAGCTGAACGACATATTATTTAGAGAAACACAAATATGTAGTAAAACTGTTAAGAAAACAAGAGAACGATGAATGCAAAACCAAGGACGGTGATTTCTCTGCAGGAACAAAGGGGCTGGGACGGTCTTCAGGGTTATAGGTGTGCCCTTTTTGACAAGCAGATCCTTGGGTATTTGGTTTTTGTTAAATTAATGTTTTTCATACATTATATATTGCTTATATAAATAAATATGTTTTTATTTATTAAATATTTAATAAACTTAAAAGTAATGCAAGTTGGCCCTGTGTTTTAGGGGGAAATGAACAGTTTAATGATGGTAGGAAATTTCCAGATCTTTTTGAGTTTTTAAGGCTTTTGGATGTACAGTTGACCCTTGAACAATGCAGGAGTTAGGGGTACCAACACACTTGCATTAGAAAATCCATATATAACTTCTTCTTTTTTTTTTTTTTTTTTTTGAGACAGGGTTTTACTCTGTTGCCCAGGTTTTAGTGCAGTGGTGCAATTTTTGCTTACTGCAACCTCCACCTCCCAGGCTCAAGCCACCTCAGTCTTCCAAGTAGCTGGGACCACAGGCATGTGCCACCATGCCTGGTTAATTTTTGTAATTTTTTGTAGAGTTGGGGTTTCACCATGTTCCCCAGGCTGGTCTTGAACTCCTGAGCTCAAGCAATCCATTTGCCTTGGCATCTCAAAGTGTTAGGATTACAGGTGTGAGCCACCACATCTGGCTCATATGTAATTTATGACTTCCCACTAACTATTAATAGCCTGCTGCTGACTGGAATCCTTACTGGTAAGAGCTCAACACATATTTTGCATGTTATATGCATCTTGTGCTGTATTCTTAAAAGAAAGTAAGCTAGAGAAAAGAAAATGTTATGAAGAAAATCACAAGGAAGATAAAATATATTAACTATTTATTAAGTGGAAGTGGCTCATGATAAAGATCTTCACCCTTATCATCTTCACATTGAGTAGGCTGAGGAGGACGAAGAGGAAGAGGAGGGGTTGGTTTTACTCTCTCTCAGGGGTGGCAGAGGAGGAAGAAAATCCATGTATAAGTGGACCCCCACAGCCAAACCTATGAGGAGGAGACCACCCCTCATATTGTCTTATGCCCAATTTCTGCCCCCAAAGAAAGAAGAAGTAAAAACTAAAAGGCAGAAATGAAATCCACAAGCAGACAACCTGGCGCCACAGCCTGGGCCTGGTAGTTAAAGATGGACCCCTGACCTCATTGGTTATTTGCATAAGAAAAGCACTGTGAAGAGATCCCTGTCCTGTTCTGTTCTCTTCTGATTACCTGTGCATGCAGTCCCCAGTCACGTACCCCTGCTTGCTCAACTGATCATGACCCTCTCACATGGACCCCCTTAGAGTTGTGAGCCCTTAAAAGGGACAGGAATTGCTCACTTGGGGAGCTCGGTTGTTGGAGACGTGAGTCTTGCTGAATCTCCAAGCCGAATAAAGCCCTTCCTTCTTTAGCTAGGTGTCTGAGGGGTTTTGTCTGTGGCTTGTCCTGTTACAGTTCAAGGGTCAACTGTATTTTCTTTTTATTATGTAATGGGGGCTATTTGCACACATCTACTAAGAAGTGCAAAGAAAATGTTTTTCTTTATTTTCTATAATGATATAATCTTCCTCATCCTCCCTCACCTGACTGAGTGGTGATGGACAGTGGAGGTAGGGGCACAGTCAAGCCTTTTAATCAGTCCCTCTGTGTCTATAGGTTTTGATATGGTTTGGCTGTGTCACCACCCAAATCTCATTTTGAATTGCAGTTCCCATAATCCCCACGCGTCGTGGGAGGGACCAGGTGGAGATAATTGGATCATGGGGTGGTTTCCCCTGTCCTGTTCTCCTGATAATGAGTTTGTTCTCACAAGATCTGATGTTTTCATATGCAGCTTCCCTCTGCTGGGCACTCATTCTTCTCTCTCCTGCTGCCATGTGAAAAAGGACCTGTTTCCTTCCCCTTCTGCCATGACTGTAAGTTTCCTGAGGCCTCCCCAGCCCTGCAGAGCTGTGAGTCCATTAAACCTCTTTCCTTTATAAATTATCCAGTCTCAGTCAGTTCTTTATAGTACCATGAGAATGGACTAATACAGGTTTAAACAGTCATTTTAGGAAAATGTTCAATCTCCTTTATCTTCCTCTCTGGGTGTAGGGACCCAGGTGTGCGACATGGTGGCCACAGAGGAAGAGGACTCTCATCTAGACCCTCTGACTGTCCTCTGGAGCTTCCTGGTGTCCATGGGGGCTACTGCTCTGGGCTGGCCCCAGGGCCTTTGGTCAGTGTCCATGAGGTAAACGTGAGAAACTTCTTTCTGGTTGGTTCTTGGCTACAACAGGCCCTGGTGGTTTTCCCCCTGCTAATGCAACCCCACAAGATCCTAGGAGTTCTAGAAATTGTTCTGAGTTTAGTTGCATTTCTGTCAAATCTCTGAGGCCTCTTCAGGAGGGACATGTTTTTCTCTGGCCATGACAGCTCCCAGGCTGGGTCCGCTGCTCTCAGTGCAGTGGCCTTCCTCTCCATTCTGGGGTGAGAAAGAACTTTCCTTCATGTCACACAGGAGTTGAGGGAAACTTGGGCCAGGTTCCCAGAACTCTGTGTCTAACCAGGTGCCCCTGTCCCTTTCCCTTGGCTGCAGCTGAAGCTGTCCTTACCATGTTGACAAGAATTGCATGTGGGGTTGTGGACAGAAATATAATAAGTATTAAACAGGGTGCTCTTTGGCGCACTTCCTTTTTGCTGAAAATCATATGGCACTGGATCCTGAGCATTTGCATCCCCCATTGTTTCTATAGATAGAATCTCTGACATTAGAATCATAACGCTTTGGCTTAAGGATCACTTACGATTCAGACCCAGAATTCCAGCAACCGGTTTGACAACTCCTACGGAGAAACAGGATCCACATAAGGATACAGCTTCTTCATCTCCCTGTCCCATGACTTCACCCTGCATTCTTCAACCAATCAATGATCCCCACACTTCACCCCACTCCAAAACCCCAAAGAGCCCTAGGCCCACACTTCTTAGGGAGATGAACGTGAGGTTTCCTCCCATCTCCTCATTCAGTGAACCTGAGATTACACCTTTCTCTGCTGCAACCTGGAGTCTCAGAGTATTGACTTACTGGGTGCATCAGGCAACAAACCTATTATAGTTCTACAGTTGCCCATGTTGCCTGGAGCCAGCCCGCACAGGAGGCTTCCCCTGTGGAAGCCCTCTCTTCCACATGGAGCCCTCTGTTTTTGGCTTTCCCCCTCTTTTTAATGTGATGCTGTACCCCTTCGGGATAGACACCGGAAAGGGAGCCGTCATCCCAAATGTGTCCGACCCTTATCTCCTGAAGTGGTGTAGGAAACACTGTCTCAAAATGTGGCACCTTGGAAATTGAAAAAGCAGAAGCAGGAAGGCTATCTCACCTTTTTCTTTTCTTTCTTTCTCTCTCCCCTTCCTTCCTTCCTTCCTTCCTTCCTCCCTTCCTTCCTTCCTTCCTTCCTTCCTTCCTTCCTTCCTTCCTTCCTTCCCTCCCTCCCTCCCTCCCTCCCTCCCTCCTTCCTTCCTTGCTTCCTTCCTTATTTCCCTCCCTCCCTTCCTCCCTCCTTCTTTCTTTCTTTCTTTCCTTCTTTTTTTTTATTTTCAACATTGTCCGGGTTTGTTGTCCAGGCTGGAGTGCAATGGTGCAATCATGGCTCATTGCAACCTCCGCCTCCCAGGCTCAAGCGATTCTCCTGCCTCAGCCTCCCGAATAGCTGGGATTACAGGCATCCACCACCATGTGTAGCTAATTTTTTGTATTTTTAGTAGAGACGGGGTTTCACCATGTTGGCCAGGCTGGCCTTGAACTCCTGGCCTCAAGTGATCTGCCTGCCTCGGCCTCTTGAAGTGCTGGGATTATTGGTGTGAGCCACCGCACCCGGCCTACCTCACCTTTTTCTTGCCCTTCTTCTCTGAAGCAAGTCATAAAGCCTCATAAAACCTAGGAAGGTCACTCTCTGACCTTGTCCTCCTCCCCTGAAAAGCCTCATGTGACAGGTGTCCTGCCCTATGCCCAGAGGGAAGGAATGTCATGCACAAAGGCCAAGAGGAATGTGAATAAGCAGGATTTGTTAAATTCCCACCACCAAGTTCATTACCTCAAGATAATCCCCATTCTCCAAGTATGCTTCTGCATGACTGTCCTCGAAAATCCACAGATGACTGTCCATGAAAATCCACAGATCTCTTGTTCCTTTGGGTCTTCATTTTCTGAAAGCTCCCGTGTCACATAACACCTATATTAAATAAATCCGTATGCACTCTCTTGTTAATCTGATTTTTGTTATTTGAGTCTTAGCCATGAGCCTAGCATTGGATGAGAAAAGATATTACTTTTTTCCCCTATACTTTCCAGTCCCTGCCTCATCCTCTGGGGGCAGAAAGGGTGGGCCCACCATCTCTTACCTGGTAGTCACTTCTCCTTCCCCATTTCCTCCTTCTCTGTCCTGCCTTTCCTCAGGCCACAATGGCAGTAGAAAAGCAGGGAGATAAAGTGCCTCAGAGGAAGGGAATATCTAGAAGGTTTAGATTCCTTACATTATTATTTTTTTGTTGTTGCTTTTTAGACGGAGTTTTACTCTTGTTGCCCAGGCTGGAGTGCAGTGGTGCGATCTTGGCTCACTGCAACCTCCAACTCCTGGGTTCAAGCGATTCTCCTGTCTCAGCCTCCCGAGTGGCTGGGATTACAGGTGCGTGCCACCACGCCCAGCTAATTTTTGTCTTTTTAGTAGAGATGGGGTTTCACCATGTCGGCCAGGCTGGTCACGAATTCCTGACCTGAGGTGATCCACCCGCCTCGGCCTCCCAAAGTGCTGGGATTACAGGAGTGAGCCATCACATCTGGCCAATTATTTTTAAAAAGTAAAGAAATAGAGGTGAGGTGATGACACCACCCATCATGCCCAGACCTCGCCCATGCTGGGTCTGTTGTTTCCTTATACTAATGTTTGAACATTTAAAGAGTTTAAAAGCTAATTTGTCCAAGGACACTCCTGCCTTACTTTCTTGCAAGTAAGCCCATTTCAAGATGCTAATAAGAAAGTAAGTTTATTCCCAGAAAGTCAGTCAAATTAAGGGAGGAGACCACCCCTCATATTGTCTTATGCCCAATTTCTGCCTCCAAAGAAAGAAGAAGTAAAAACTAAAAGGCAGAAATGAAACCCATAAGCAGACAGCTCAGCACCACACCCTGGGCCTGGTAGTTAAAGATCGACCCATGACCTAATCAGTTATGTTATCTATAGATCACAGACATTATATAGAAAAGCACTGTGAAAATCCCTGTCCCATTCTGTTCTGTTCTAATTACCGGTGCATGCAGCTCCCAGTCACGTACCCCCTGCTTGCTCAGTCGAACACAACCCTCTCACATGGACCCCCTTAGAGTTGTGAGCCCTTAAAAGGGACAGGAATTGCTCACTCGGGGAGCTCGGTTGTTGGAGATGGGAGTCTTGCCGAAGCTCCCGGCCGAATAAAGCCCTTCCTTCTTTAACTGGGTGTCTGAGGGGTTTTGTCTGCGGCTTGTCCTGCTACAAAATGTGGAAAGTGGGACAATCGCTCCCTTGTGAAACAACAATGGCAGCACTTCAGCCTTCCTGGGTATGGTCTTTGATCTTTCTGCTTGGCCGTGAGGGGAATAAAGTTGTAATGGCTGAGAGCTCAGAACTTAGACTTGTAAATGAGGAGCTTTCTCCCTTGCATGGTAAGCAGGCAAGCAATTTGACCTTCGCTTGACACTCAGAAGCCAAAACACATTCCAGACAATTCAAGAGTCAAGTGTAAAAAAATTAATGTGTAAAACACTAGATAAATAGAATTAGATGTTTGTATATTTATAATATCTGGAGGGGTAAAGACTTAGTAAACTTAGAAGTAGTAGAAGTCATAAAGAAAATAATGGGCCAATTTATCTGCATGGAATTAATTTTTAAATGAATTTGCTTTATCCTAACTGGCTGTTAGTGAAATTGGTCACAGGCAAATTGGCTTTTAAATGAATTGGTTTGAGAGAAACTGGCCAGCACTTCCTTGGGAGTGGTTGTGGGAACAGAGCCAAGGAAGAAATATGTGGGGCCAGGCGCAGTGGCTCATGCCTGTAATCCCAGCACTTTGGGGGGTCAAGGCGGGTGGATCACCTGAGGTTGGGAGTTCGAGACCAGCCTGACCAACATGGAGAAACCCTGTCTCTACTAAAAATACAAAATTAGCTGGGTGTGGTGGCACAAGCATGTAATCCCAGCTACTTACGGTGCTGAGGCAGGAGAATCACTTGAACCTGAGAGGCAGAGGTTGCAGTGAGCCGAGATCGTGCCATTACACTCCAGCCTGGGCAACAAGAGCGAAACTCTGTCAAAAAAAAAAAAAAAAAAAAGGAAGGAAGGAAGAAAGAAAGAAAGAAGGAAGGAAGGAAGGAAGGAAGGAAGGAAGGAAGGAAGGAAGATGTGAATAATGACTAACTTTGTTAGAGGCAAAGATGGGAATTGTGACTGACTAGATACAGCAGGCAGACAGGATGGAAAAGTCAAGAATGAATTGGAGGTTTATGAGCTCAGGTAGCTGGGAGGGTAGTGGAACTAATTAACCCAAGTAGGAAACAAAGCTGGAGGAGCATGCTTGGTCCTCAGAGTTGATATCACTATAGGTCACCTGTTCTCTAACTTTTACCTGCATCAGAATTACCTGGAGAGTTTGTTAAAATGCATATAGCCGGACGCATCTGTAGAGTTGCCGGTTCAGTTGGTCTGGGTTGGGGCTTGAATTTGCATTTCTAAAGAGGTTTCAGGTGGCGCTGATGCTACTGACCCTGGATCTCACTTTGAGAATCACCATCTGGTTTGGGGATGAAGGTGGTGGGGATAGTGTCCAGCAGAGAGTTGTTACTGTGGGCCTGGAGCCCTGGAGAGAGATCAGGGCCAGATATAAGGGTAATTGCTACCACTTCCTGTAAAAGCTTCCCCTTGGTGTGCCAGCAATGAGCTGATGGGCCCAAATATTGATTACGCTGTAGGGTGGGGGCTGGGCAGGGGCTGGAGAGGCCAAAGCCCCCAGACCAATTGTCTTTGACCTGAGCAGCCGCTTCCATTTATCCCAGAATGCATACTGGCACTATCATTTTTCTAATGGAAGCAGTAATATGAAAAACTAAAATGTTGAAAAGCACTGATTGAGCACTTTGTGGCAGGCTCAAGTGATATTCCTATTAGCAAGATCCAATTATTATCCAGATTTAAGAGAAGAGAAAAATGGAGGTTTAGAGAGGTTAAGCCACTCGTTCATTGTCACATGGCTAGTAATTGGCAGATCCAGGATTAAAACTCTGGCCCATTTCCAGACCTTGAGCTTCTAATCATTGTGCCTCTTAAAGGATTTAACATTACCTGCATAGAGGTGAGATTTAAAACAATGAGATTGGAAGAGACTATCAAGCAAGAGGGCATAGAGAGAAATGTGCAAGTACAGTACATTGGGGAACATTTAATCTAGGGGATGAGGGGAAGAAACTGTGTCCCACAGGATGTTACAGAAATGAAAGGAGAAGAAAGCATGAAGAAAAAAAATAATTTCATTAGTATTATATGCCTTGCAGCTGTTAAGAAAGAAAAACAAGCAAAAAGGGTTGCTAAATATTGAGACTAAGATTACCCTTCTTGAAAGGAGCTGCTTCATCAGAGAGGTAAGGATGAAAAGTGAATGTTTAGTGACCTACTGGTACTTAGCAAACAACCCCAGACATAGCACCTTAAAATTGTAGCGTCATCTGCTGGGTGCAGTGGCTCATGCCTGTAATCTCAGCACTTTGGGAGGCTCAGGTGGGAGGATCACAAGGTCAGGGGTTTGAGACCAGCCTGGCCAACATAGTGAAACCCTGTCTCTACTAAAAATACAAAAATTAGCCGAGCATGGTGGCATGCGCCTGTAGTCCCAGCTACTCGGGAGGCTGAGACAGGAGAATTGCTTGAACCTGGGAGGCGGAGGTTGTAGTGAGCCGAGATTGTGCCACTGAACTCCAGCCTGGGTGACAGAGTGAGACTCTGTCTCAAAAAAAAAAAAAAAAAAAAAAAAAAAAAAAAAAAAAAGTAGTAGCATAATTTATTGCTTCTTACATTTCTAAGCATTGACTAGGCTTTAGGCTTAGTTGGGTGGTCCTTCAGCTCCAAATGGTGGTGGCTGGGCCACTGGGAGGCTGCAGTCATCTGGAGGCTTGATTGTGCAGAAACATCCCAAATAGCTCACTCACCCGACTGGCTGTCAGTGCTGGCTATTGGCTGAGAACCCAGCTGGGGCTGTTGGCCAGAAAGCCTGTTATCCCCTGCACACAGTTTATGCACGAGGTCGACTTTCTCACAGCATAGTGGTGGGATTCCAAGAAGATCTGTTCCAAGTGCATAAAACTCAAAGCAGTTGATCTCTTAAGTCTTCTCTGATGTTACATAGTATTGTTTCAACCACACTCTGTTAGTAAAAGGAAGCCACAAGGTCAACCCAGTGGAGGACTAGACTCCACTTCTCAATGGGAGGAGCCAAAAACTTGAGGCTATTTAAAATTCATCACAGGATAGATGATAATAATGTGGATATAGCTAATAGGCCATTACATAATGGTAAAGGGATCAATCCAACAGGAAGAGCTAACTATCCTAAATATATATGCACCTAATACAGGAGCACCCAGATTCATAAAGCAAGTCCTTAGAGACTTACAAAGAGACTTAGACTCCCATACAATAATAATGGGAGACTTCAACACTCCACTGTCAACATTAGACAGATCAACGAGACAGAAAGTTAACAAGGATATCCAGGAATTGAACTCATCTCTGCACCAAGCGGACCTAATAGACATCTATAGAACTCTCCACCCCAAGTCAACAGAATATACATTCTTCTCAGCACCACATCACACTTATTCCAAAATTGACCACATAATTGGAAGTAAAGCACTCCTCAGCAAATGTAAAAGAACAGAAATTATAACAAACTGTCTCTCTGACCACAGTGCAATCAAACTAGAACTCAGGACTAAGAAACTCAATCAAAACTGCTCAACTACATGGAAACTGAACAACCTGCTCCTGAATGACTACTGGGTACATAACGAAATGAAAGCAGAAATAAAGATGTTCTTTGAATCCAATGAGAACAATGATACAACATACCAGAATCTCTGGGACACATTTAAAGCAGTGTATAGAGGAAAATTTATAGCACTAAGTGCCCACAAGAGAAAGCAGGAAAGATCTAAAATTGACACTCTAACATCACAATTAAAAGAACTAGAGAGGCAAGAGCAAACACATTCAAAAGCTAGCAGAAGGCAAGAAATAACTAAGATCAGAGCAGAACTGAAGGAGATAGAGACACAAAAAACCCTCCAAAAAATCAATGAATCCAGGAGTTGGTTTTTTGAAAAGATCAACAAAATTGACAGACCGCTAGCAAGGCTAATAAAGAAGAAAAGAGAGAGGAATCAAATAGACGCAATAAAAAATGATAAAGGGGATATCACCACCGACCCCACAGAAATACAAACTACCATCAGAGAATACTATAAACACCTCTACGCAAATCAACTAGAAAATCTAGAAGAAATGGATAATTTCCTGGACACGTACACTCTTCCAAGACTAAACCAGGAAGAAGTTGAATCCCTGAATAGACCAATAGCAGCCTCTGAAATTGAGGCAACAATTAATAGCCTACCCACCAAAAAAAGCCCAGGACCAGATGGATTCACAGCTGAATTCTACCAGAGGTACAAGGAGGAGCTGGTACCATTCCTTCTGAAACTATTCCAATCAATAGAAAAAGAGGGAATCCTCCCTAACTCATTTTATGAGGCCAACATCATCCTGATACCAAAGCCTGGCAGAGACACAACAAAAAAAGAGAATTTTAGACCAATCTCCCTGATGAACATCGATGCAAAAATCCTCAATAAAATACTGGCAAACCGGATTCAGCAGCACATCAAAAAGCTTATCCACCATGATCAAGTGGGCTTCATCCCTGGGATGCAAGGCTGGTTCAACATTCGCAATCAATCAACGTAATCCAGCATATCAACAGAACCAAAGACAAGAACCACATGATTATCTCAATAGATGCAGAAAAGGCTTTTGACAAAATTCAACAGCCCTTCATGCTAAAAACGCTCAACAAATTCGGTATTGATGGAACGTACCTCAAAATAATAAGAGCTATTTATGACAAACCCACAGCTAATATCATACTGAATGGGCAAAAACTGGAAAAGTTCCCTTTGAAAACTGGCACAAGGCAGGGATGCCCTCTCTCACCACTCCTATTCAACATAGTGTTGGAAGTTCTGGCTAGGGCAATCAGGCAAGAGAAAGAAATCAAGGGTATTCAGTTAGGAAAAGAAGAAGTCAAATTGTCCCTGTTTGCAGATGACATGATTGTGTATTTAGAAAACCCCATCGTCTCAGCCCAAAATCTTCTTAAGCTGATAAGCAACTTCAGCAAAGTCTCAGGATACAAAATTAATGTGCAAAAATCACAAGCATTCTTATACACCAGTACCAGACAAGCAGAGAGCCAAATCAGGAATGAACTTCCATTCACAATTGCTTCAAAGAGAATAAAATACCTAGGAATCCAACTTACAAGGGATGTAAAGGACCTCTTCAAGGAGAACTACAAACCGCTGCTCAGTGAAATCAAAGAGGACACAAACAAATGGAAGAACATACCATGCTCATGGATAGGCAGAATCAATATTGTGAAAATGGCCATACTGCCCAAGGTTATTTATAGATTCAATGCCATCCCCATCAAGCTACCAATGAGTTTCTTCACTGAATTGGAAAAAACTGCTTTAAAGTTCATATGGAACCAAAAAAGAGCCCGTATTGCCAAGACAATCCTAAGTCAAAAGGACAAAGCCGGAGGCGTCACGCTACCTGACTTCAAACTATACTACAAGGCTACAGTAACCAAAACAGCATGGTACTGGTACCAAAACAGAGATATAGACCAATGGAACAGAACGGAGCCTTCAGAAATAATGCCACACATCTACAACCATCTGATATTTGACAAACCTGAGAAAAACAAGAAATGGGGAAAGGATTCCCTATTTAATAAATGGTGCTGGGAAAATTGGCTAGCCATAAGTAGAAAGCTGAAACTGGATCCTTTCCTTACTCCTTATACGAAGATTAATTCAAGATGGATTAGAGACTTAAATGTTAGACCTAATACCATAAAAACCCTAGAAGAAAATCTAGGTAGTACCATTCAGGACATAGGCATGGGCAAGGACTTCATGTCTAAAACACCAAAAGCAACGGCAGCAAAAGCCAAAATTGACAAATGGGATCTCATTAAACTAAAGAGCTTCTGCACAGCAAAAGAAACTACCATCAGAGTGAACAGGCAACCTACAGAATGGGAGAAAATTTTTGCAATCTACTCATCTGACAAAGGGCTAATATCCAGAATCTACAAAGAACTCAAACAAATATACAAGAAAAAAACAAACAACCCCATCCAAAAGTGGGGAAAGGATATGAACAGACATTTCTCAAAAGAAGACATTCATACAGCCAACAGACACATGAAAAAATGCTCATCATCACTGGCCATCAGAGAAATGCAAATCAAAACCACAATGAGATACCATCTCACAGCAGTTAGAATGGCAATCATTAAAAAATCAGGAAACAATAGGTGTTGGAGAGGATGTGGAGAAATAGGAACACTTTTACACTGTTGGTGGGATTGTAAACTAGTTCAACCATTATGGAAAACAGTATGGCGATTCCTCAAGGATCTAGAACTAGATGTACCATATGACCCAGCCATCCCACTACTGGGTATATACCCAAAGGATTATAAATTATGCTACTACAAAGACACATGCACACGTATGTTTATTGCGGCACTATTCACAATAGCAAAGACTTGGAATCAACCCAAATGTCCATCAGTGACAGACTGGATTAAGAAAATGTGGCACATATACACCATGGAATACTATGCAGCCATAAAAAAGGATGAGTTTGCATCCTTTGTAGGGACATGGATGCAGCTGGAAACCATCATTCTTAGCAAACTATCACAAGAAGAGAAAACCAAACACCGCATGTTCTCACTCATAGGTGGGAACTGAACAATGAGCTCACTTGGACTCGGGAAGGGGAACATCACACACTGGGGCCTATCATGGGGAGGGGGGATGGGGGAGGGATTGCATTGGGGAGTTATACCTGATATAAATGATGAATTGATGGGTGCTGACGAGTTGATGGGTGCAGCACACCAACATGGCACATGTATACATATGTAACCTGCACGTTATGCACATGTACCCTAGAACTTAAAGTATAATAAAAAAAAATGTGGATATAGCTAATATAGATTATTTTCCTTTCAAGAAATATTATACAGGCCGTATGCAGTGGCTCACCAGCACTTTGGGAGGCCAAGGCAGGTGGATCACTTAAGGTCAGGAGTTAGAGATCAGCCTGGCCAACATGCTGAAATCCCGTCTCTACTAAAAATACAAAAATTTAGCTGGGCCTGGTGGTGTACACCTATAGTCCCAGCCACTCCAGAGGCTAGACAGGAGAATAGCTTGAAGCTGGAGGTGGAGGTTGCAGTGAGCCGAGATCGTGCCTCTTGCACTCCAATCTGGGAGATTCTGTCGGGAAAAAAAAAAAAAAAAAAAAGAAAGAACTATTATAACAAAAGGAAAAAGAGAACAATGGATGTTTGAGAGCACAGTTTTGGGGAAGGATTGTTGTAACTATATAAGGTGAATTAGCTGCATACGGCTGTATAACAGTATAGGTAACATCCCGTTGTGTCCGGAATTGGTGGGTTCTTGGTCTCACTGACTTCAAGAATAAAGCCGGGGACCCTCGCGGTGAGTGTTATAGTTCTTAAAGATGGTGTGTCCGGAGTTTATTCCTTCAGACGTTCAGATGTGTCTGGAGCATCTTCCCTCTGGTGGGTTTGTGGTCTCGCTGTCAGGAGTGAAGCTGCAGACCTTCGTGGTGAACATTACAGCTCTTAAAGGCAGCGCGTCTGGAGTTGTTCCTTCTTCCTGGTGGGTTTGTGGTCTCGCTGGCTTCAGAAGTGAAGCTGCAGACCTTCGCGGTGAGAGTTACAGCTCATAAAGGCAGCCTGGACCCAAAGAGTGAACAGCAACAAGTCCTCCGCAGTCTGGAAGGGAACCCCAGCCGTTACCCCTGGCTGGCTCAGGCAGCCTGCTTTTATTCCCTTATCAGGCCCCACCCACATCCTGCTGATTGGTCCATTTTACACAGAGCTGATTGGTCTATTTTACAGAGAGCTAGACACAGAGTGCTGATTGGTGCATTTACAATCCTTGAGCTAGACACAGTCACAGAGTGCTAGTCCTCCAAGTCCCCACTAGGTTAGCTAGATACAGAGTACCAATTGAGTGTATTTACAAACCCTGAGCTAGACACAGAGTGCTCATTGGTGCACATAGGATCATCCGGCTAGATGTAAAAGTTCTCCAGTCGCCATCCAGTTCAGGAGCCCAGCTGGCTTCAGCCGGTGGATCATGTACCAGGGCTGCAGGCAGAGCCGCCCACCAGTCCCCAGCTGCGGCTGCACTCCTCAGCCCTTGGGCTGTGGATGGGACCCGGCGCCACGGAGCAGAGGCGGGGCCCACTGGGGAGGCTCAAGCCGCGCGGGAGCCCACCGCAGCTGGGGAGCTCAGACATGGCGGGCTGCAGGTCCCAAGCCCTGCCCCGTGGGGAAACAGCTAAGGCCCGGCGAGAATTGGAGTGCGGCACCGGCTGGCTGGCACTGCTGGGGGACCCGGTGCAACCTCCGCAGCTGCTGGCCCTGGTGCTAAGCCCCCCACTGCCCTGGGCCGGCAGTGCCGGCTGGCCGCTCCGTGTGCGGGGCCCGCAGAGCCCGAGCCCGCGCCCGCGCCCGCTGGAACTCACACCGGCCCAGAAGTGGAGCGCCGGGTCCCACACGCGCCTCTCCCTCCACACCTCCCCTCAAGCTGAGGGGGGAGGCTCCGGCCTCAGCCAGCTCAGAGAGGGGATCCCACGGTGCTGTGGCGGGCTGAAGGGCTCCTTAAGCGCCGCCACAGTGGAGGCCGAGGCGCAGGCCGGAGGCTGAGCAGGCGCTGAGAGTGAGGGCTGCTACCACATTGTCACCTCTCACCGTTACCTTTGCCATATTCTAATTGTTAGAAGCAAATCACAGGTCCTACCTGTGAGGGGAAATACACTGTCAGAAACACCAGCAGGCAGGAATTATGGGGCCGTCTTAGAGTCTGCCTGCCACAGAAGGCTGAAATTTGATAATAGTCTGGAAGGCAATGGTGAGAGTAGAAGGAAAACCAATCTTAAGAGTCAGGTCGGGGACAATTGGTAGACAGGGGTTAAGATTACATGTAAGTTAGATTTGGAAAGGGAAACTTTTTTGTTTTCAATATATAGGAAAAGGGAGAGAATAGGAGAAGATGAGAGAAGTTTTGAAGTAGGAAGAAGGGACATTTCTAGGAAAGCTCACACCAATGAACCTCCATCTTCCCCCTAAAGTAGGAGATGGGATTATTTGCTGAGTCTGAGAGTTGAGGGGGGATTCATGTTTTGAGGAAAATGGAAAATATTTGAAACAGATACTATGGGAAATGCCATAGATAGTGATTAAAGTGAAAATAGGGAGAGAAAAGGCTAATTAACCGCAGACAGAGTCAGCTTAAGTTGTTTCACATGAATCGTTTTAGAACTGTTGGCCAACAATTTTAGATATGGGCTGGTGATGGGATTTAAGCTATGTAAGCAGGCAAATGAGGTCAAGAATAAGCAAATATGGTAAGAACAGAGCTTAAAGAGAAGATTTACATGAGGGCAGATCTAACTTCAATAAGGCTGAGGAAATAGTAAAGGGAATTTTAAAAATCCTTAATCTTACTTGAATTTCCCCCAAAATGTGTAACCCTGTCTTTTTGAAATGCTCTCCTCCTTGCTTCATAGCCTGTGAGCTTTGTGTTTTTCCTGCTTGTTTGGAATCTTGGTCTTGTTCAGCCTCTCTCCTTCCTCTGTTCATCCTCCAGCTAAAGGTGACCATCAGGGTTCTCCCCTAGGTCTGCTTCAGGGTGATTTCCTCCACTCCCATGGATTTAATTAGTCTCTAAAGGCTGCCAAATTGCAAAAGTTATGTTTCCAGTCCAGATTTCCTCATTAATTTCAGCCTATGCCCAGCTGTCTGCATGACCCACAGGCATTAAAACTGGACATTTCAAAAAAATAGAAAGCACTATTTCTCCCCTCCACCCTCTCCTCTCTTCTTTCAGCAATTCCCTATCTCAGGGAAGGACACCACCATCTACTTATTTTCTCAGCTGGGAAACTCCATGTCATCCTTGACACCACCTTTCCCTCACCCCATCCCTATCTGTATACCACTCTACCACTTTCTTTCCCCTTCTCTACGGCCATTCTTCTACTCTCTCTTCCATCATACTTTGCCAGATCACTCTATCAGGCTTCTATGCTGCCTTGCTACTTCTAATGCTGATTCCTACAACCTATTTTCCTCCCTGTAGCCAAAGGGATCTTGCAAGCTGCAAATCTTATTATGTCAACACACCTCCCCACTTACCCTCTCACCCTGACACACAGACACACACCACTTAAAATCTGTCCTATTGCCCATAGGATAAGTAATGAAGAACAAGGATTTGCTGAGAGCTTTACTTTGTGCCAGGCACTATAATTTACATTTTTTTTTTTTTTTTTTTTTTGAAGCAGAGTCTCACTCTGTTGCCCAGGCTGGAGTGCAGTGGCATGATCTTGGCTCATTGCAACCTCTGCCTCCCGGGTTCAAGTGATTCTCCTGCCTCAGCCTCCTGAGTAGCTGCTATTACAGGTGTGTGCCACCACTCCCTGCTAATTTTTGTATGTAATTTACATTTTACAAGTACGAATCCATCAGCATGCTATTTCAGGATGCTCATTATCTGGTCCTGGTCTAACTCTCCACCCTATCCTTATCTATTCCTTCCTCTTTACCTGGTTCCTTCCAAATAATCCTTGAAGAATCAGCTTAAGGTTATTATTGCCTCCAGGGAGCCTCCCCTACCCTAGGTTCAACCTCTCTTAGGGAACATCAACCCCTCACAGTCTACAGTATTAACTTTTTCATTTGTCTGTCTCCAACACCACTCTGTCTTATTAGTTTCTACACTTGCACTGTCTTTCACAGTGCCCGGTTCATAGTAGATGCTCAATAAATATTTGCCAAATGAATGAGTGAATCTTGAAAGTAAAACAATTCCACATATTGATAGAGTTCGAAGGAGTGGCTCTACCTGTGTGTGGCTCCACAGCTCCCCCTCGCTTTTTCTATGTTGACAATCTTTTCTTATACGTTTAAAAAATAGATGTCTAAGGCGGGGCATGCTGGCTCACACCTGTAATTCTAGCATTTTGGGAGGTTGAAGCAGGCAGATCACTTGAGCTCAGGAGTTCAAGACCAGCCTGGGCAACATGGCAAAACCCCGTCTCCACTAAAAATACAAAACTTAGCCAGGCATGGTGGTATGTGCCTGTAGTCCCAGCTACTCATGGGGCTGAAGCAGGAGGATCACTTGAACCCAGGAGGTTGAGGCTGCAGTGAGCTGAGATGGTACCACTGCACTCTAGCCTGGGTGACAAAAGTGAGACCCTGTCTCAAAATAAATAAATAGAAATAATAAAATAAAAAATAAAAAAGAAGTCTAATATTTAATTTTAAGTTACATTGTGAGGTTATATAATCCCCTACTGTTACCCACAAATCTTTAGTAGGGCCCACAATAGAACAAAGCTTTAAAGGAATAGTATTTGGGAAGAAATATATGTTCAACAGCCATATGCTCCACTTGGTGATTGGACCTTGCAGGTCAAGTGTTAAATTCAACAAGCAAGGAATAAAAGACATACATATATATATATATTTCTGAGATGGGTTCTCACCCTGTCACCCAGGCTGGAGTGCAATGGCTCAATGTCAGCTCAGTGCAACCTCCACCTCCCAGGTTCAAGCGATTCTCCTGCCTCAGCCTCCCAAGTAGCTGGGATTAGAGGCGCGTGCCACCATGCCTGGCTAATTTTTGTGTTTTTAGTAGAGACAAAGTTTCACCATGTTGGTCAGGCTGGTCTCAAACTCCTGACCTCATGATCCACCTGCCTCAGCCTCCCAAAGTGCTGGGATTACAGGCATGAGCCACCGCACCTGTCCTGAGAGATTTAGAATTGAGTAGAAGAGAACGTAGTAGATCATTTTGCATGATCATTTTGCATAGAGGTGACTAGGCAAAAACATAAGCCCGTAAAGTCCCTGGACACACTGGGAAGGTCGGAGGATTTCCCATAATAAATGAGCTGGGGATTTGAACCAATTTTATCTGAATCTCAAAGCACAAAGTGACCCTAGTAGACGTGGAGTTGAGAAAGTCAAATGCATGTCTGTAATTACTTTTATCAGTATATTCTTCTTTTTTAAAACTCAGATATCGAGAATCAGTCCAGATCATTGTATTCTTATCCAAGCCTTTCTGCATTGTTTTTAGCCACATAGAAAGGATGGGACGGGAGAATTAGCAAAACATCTGGGTAAGGACAATGTATTTTTAAAACTAAACAGAACTGTGTATGAGATAATTTCAAGTCTTTGCAGAAGAGCTCAAAGGAAAGAATACCTTATCCTTGACAGACTGTAAAATTAGGTTTTGTAGAATGCATGGGATTATTATTTTTTTTTGAGATGGAGTCTCACTCTGTTGCCCAGGCTGAAGTACAGTGGCACAGCACAGCTCACTGCAGCCTCGACCTCCCTGGGCTCAGGTGATCCACCTGAGCCTCCCGAGTAGCTGGGACTACAGGTGCGTGCCACCATACCCACTAATTTTTGTATTTTTTGGTAGAGACGTGGTTTTGTCATGTTTCCCAGGCTGATCTCGAGCTCCTGGGCTCAAGTGATCCTCCTGCCTCAGCCTCCCCGTGTGCTGGGATTACAGGCATGAGCCACCACACCTGGCTGTTTTTTTTTTTTTTTTTCTTATCAATTATTAATAAACATGTGCCTTTCCTCACTTCTCTACTTCTAACTCCATCTCTGTTATTTTAGATGCAGTGTTCCTGGGCACTTTTGACACTCACTGTGTGGGCTCACACCCCATTAGACTGAGGTGGAAGGGAGGGTTTATGAGGAGTTGTCCAGATCAGGGAAAGAAGACCTGTGTGACCCTGCCTGGAGGTCACAGCATGAGACATGAATGAATGAGAGCACTGGTTCTCAAAGTGAGGTCCTCAGGTAAGCAAATCCTCATCACTTGGGATGATGCTTGTGAGAAATGTGAAGTGGTGGTCCCAACTCAGATCTACTAAGTTAGCATCTCAGGGTAAGTCACTGCAATCAGTGTTTCCACCAGCCCTTCAGGTAAGCCTGACCCATATGAAAGTTTAAAACCTCAGTAGGCTGGGTTTTTGCGTGAGTACTTTAGTAACTACAGGCAATACGTACTTAGATTATTTTTCTACTCTCTTCTGCCAAAATGATTTCTACAGAGATAGTCTTAGAAGTTACATTTTTAAAGTAATCATGAAGAAAAAACATATCTTGAGAACACTGAGAAAACATAACAGCCACTAACTAGGCTCTATGGTCAATGCAATCTGGTCAACACCATTCCAGAGAGCCTCCTACCTCTGTGACTTCCCCCTTCATCATCCCAGGTCTCAGGTTTCTGTCATTTTTCTAGTAAAAGCTATGAAAATCATCTAACTTCCTTTTTGCATTCACCACAATCACTTGCATGAACTTCAGTTCACTTTTTAATTTTATTTTTTGGTAGGCTTCCTTAAATCATGGGATCAGTTCACTTTTAAGTGTCTGGGTTTCTGCTAAGCTTCAGAGCAGCCTTTCTCCTAGCATTTCCACCCTGTCATGTTTATCTTCCCTATTGAGACTGGGTATGAGGAGGTGGACAAAACGTGCTGACGGTGACTTTCACTCTAAGGGAAACTGGGAGGCATGAGTTCAACAAATAGTAATCATGATCATTTTGCATGCGATGCAATGTGAGAGGAAGGAATACAGATAAATACCTAAAATGTGATATAAATGGTATGATAAGGGTGTGTATAAAATACAGAAAACATAGATAAGAAACAATTGATGGAATGGTGGAGAAATGGATTAGGAGAGATACAAAAAGGAAATAACATTGGCACTGGTCCTTAAGATCAAGTTCAACAGGTAGATGGACATGGCAAGGGGATGTCGGGTGAAGGGGACACCAAAAGCACAGGCTTGCAGATAGGAAAGGTGTTTGGGGCTTATTTCACAGTAGTTCAGTGTGGCTGGAATATAGGGGACAGAGCAAGAGTAGATGCAGAAGGAAGAGGCCCACACTCTGGGATCAGACTGTGAGGGCCCCATCCTGCTCTCTTAAATATTTTGGCATAATCACTGTTTGGATGACCACATAGAGAATAGTTTCCGTTGAGCAGTGGGATCAGAATCAAAGTTTTATCTATCATATCTATTATCTATCTATCTATCTATCTATCTATCTATCATCTATCTCTACCTATCTAATCTATCTCTATCATCTACCTATATTTATCTATCTATCTAGTCATCTATCTATCTATCTATCTATCTATCTATCTATCTATCTATCTATCCATCCATCCATCTATCTAATTTTTAAAGACAGGGTCTGACTCTGTCATGCAGGCTGGAGTACAGTGGCATGATCCTGGCTCATTGTAGCCTCAAACTCCTGGACTCAAGAGCTCCTCCTGTCTCAGCCTCCTGAGTATCTAGGATTATAAGTGCATGCCAGCACACCTAGCTAATTTTTAAAACGTGTTTTATAAAGATGGGGCTCACCATGTTGCCCAGGCTGGTCTCAAACTCCTGGCCTCAAGTGGTCCTCTAGCCTTGGCCTTCTAAAGCCCTGGGATTACAGGTGTGAGCTGCCATGGCTGGCCAACATTTTATGTATAGTTTAGGAGGCGGACTGTAAAGAAGGGTGGTCATTTGAATAAATGATTCATAAAAGAAAATGGATTTTACTGTAACAACCAAAGCCTACCAATATTGAGCTTCCTTATTCATTATGCAAGTTATTAGGGTATTTTTAGCTCCAGTGTTATAATTATGCAAGTAAAATAAACTTCGGGTAAATGCTGATGTGGCCCTAAGTATCTTACTTCACTGAATTGGAATTCTACTCAGATTAGTCTTAGTAGTTCTTTCTTTCTTCCCTGCTAATATCCAGGAAGCAAAGAAAAAGAGAGTTCTTGACGTATAACCTGTTAGAACTTGCATGAAGGCATGGGAGCAAAGGTTTTTAAGAAATATCTGCAGATGTTTGGAGCTGTAAGAACACAGTGCTTGAGGATGCTGACCCTGTGGTGGGATATAAGGTTGAGTGCCTTTTCCCAGACCCAGTATCATTAAACCCTGCATAAATGGGAAACCCAGAAAGCATCGTCTCTCCATCCTCCAGAGCCCTGCAGAGGCAACTAAGGTTTCTGGATGAGTTTATTTCTAAATATAATAGGGAAGAGGTTATTCTCACAGAGATTGTCACCAATATGATTACAGGTCCCCAATTTTTATTATACATGGCAATAGACCAGACACTCTGCAGATCTTATTATTTCCAACTTGACATTTAGGATAGCAGGGCAGATTGTATTTTCCAAAGATGCCCACAGTAATGTCTCCTAAGCCACGTGGTCTTCTGCAATGGGACCTTGTCACGTCTGCCTTGGATGTGAGCAGGATCTGTGACTCCTTTAACAAGCACAATGTGGCGGAAATGAGGCTGCTCCATCTGGCCTGGAAGCTTCCTGCCTCTTGGTTTCCTCTGACAAGCCAGTTCCCACTGTGGTGAGAGGTCCTAGTCACATGTGTGGTTGTCCTGCTCAACACCCAGCTGCAGCATCAACTGCCAGCTATGTAGCAAGCTCTCTTGTACATTTAGTCCAGTCAAAGCCTTCGGTGACTGTCACCGCAGCCAGCATCTGACGGCAACTTCAGAGAGAACCCAGACGAGAACTGCTCAGCTGAACCCAGTCGTCTAAAAAACTGAGAAATAGCAGTGAGTTGTTGTTTGAAGCCATGAAGTATTTCGAGCTGTAATCCATACACTATAAAATTTATCTTTTTTCAGGTGTACAATATGCAGAGCTATAACCATCACCATTCTCAGTTAAAGAACATTCTTATCACCTCCCAAAATGAAACCCCCTGCCCAGCAGCAGTCACCTACCACCTATCCACCCCTTAGTCTCTGGAAAGGACTAATCTACGATGTCTCTGCAGGTTTGCCTATTCTGGGCACTTTTAGTAGAGACAGGGTCTCACCATGTTGGCTGGTCTTGAACTCCTGACCTCAAGTGATCTGCCTGCCTCGGCCTTCCAAAGTGCTGGGACCACAGGTGTGAGCCACTGCGCCTGACCGAATTCTTCTTCTGTCAGAGCCTATAGACAGGTTAATGGCGGGTTTCTCCTTGGCCCACCACCATCCATCGTGTGGTCTCCCAGGCACCTTTTCATCCCAGAAAAATCCCACCTCCCACTTATATGGTTCACAGGTTATCATCCCTCCACCAATCCTAATCTCAGAGTATTGGATTTCAGTTCTGGGTAAATTTCAAGTGAACTTTAATTTCGGCCCCTTTACATGGCTTGTTGATTTATGTGGCTTCTTGAAATGCTGTTTACAAAAAAGTAGACACTTGAAAAGTGGCATAATTGGTTTGCATGTGAAAACTAAATCAAGATTCACCTCAAATCCAACAAAATAAATGAAGATGGAATGAAGCTTTTGCCTGGCATTTAGCAGGGCTGGCACAGATTTTTCCTCTATCGCACATGGAGGAGCAAGTGAACAGCATTCCCTGAAGTCTCACCAGGAGCTCTAAGCTCCAGAGTGGAGCCAAATCAGGCTGCTAACCCAATGGAGAAAACTGGGTGTGAATATACATATATATGTCACATATCTGTGTGAGCATATAATATATATCTATATATAGTCAGCTAAAGCTGGCAATGAAAACAAAAACTCTACTTTCTTGGCTTACTCAAACTGCATAAAAATAGAGTGTTTGACAATCAAGGAAGAATGTGCAAGCCACTGCTGGGTAAAGGGTGTGTGGATATCCCATGAAGGAACCTATTAAGAATCCTGCAAGCTGACTGCTGGCTTGGTCTGGAAGCCTGAGGCCAGCTCTTTGTCATGTTCTTGCTAATTCAACAGGAATGACTTCAAGGAGGGTTTTATGTACAGGCACGATTTATGTGGCAGGGAAGAATAAAGGGATTTCTGTAAGCTAGCCTAAGTTAGGGGATCTCTGTGAGTGATTAGTCCAATAAATATGTAGATGCTGGTGAGGCTGGGGTGAGGAGTCTGAGGAGAACAAGTGCACATGAAATGTGTGTGCACACTCACGTGACGTGTGTTAAATATATATGCAGATATCCAAGTACTGCCAACCATTGTATGGGTTTTTGAGAATCCATGGAGTTTGGGGCACTGGATACAAAATTTCTGGTGATTATACGTTTAAGTTATAATTTTAAATTTTTTAAAAATTTGTTTTTTTTATTTTTTGAGACAAAGTCTGGCTCTGTCGCCCAGGTTGGAGTGCAGTGGCACGATCTCAGCTCACTGCAACCTCTGCCTCCTGGGCTCAAGCGATCTTCCCCACTTAGCCTCTGAGGAAGCTGGGACCATAGGCGTGCACCACCACATCCACCTAGTTTTTGTATTTTTTTTGGTAGAGACAGGGTTTCACCATGTTGCCACCCTAGTGTTGAACTCCTGAGCTCTAGCCATCCACCTGCCTTGGCCTCCCAACATGCTGAGATTATAGGAGGGAGCCACTGTGCCCGGCAATGTAAGTTATATTATAATTTTAAAATAACTTCATCTAATATTATTTGACATCTATATATTCAAATATAGACAAACATATATGACAAACATACTTATTCGACAAACATATATGAAGCATCTGTCATGTGCCAGGCACCATGGTTGGCAGTAGGTACACAAAGATGAATAAAGCAGACTTCCTGCCTTTGGGGAGCTTGCAATCCATTGAGTAGGACAAATAAAATTATTCCGCAATGTAATCGAGGGCTATAAACCAAGTCTACTTTTTTTTGATACAGGGTCTTTCTCTGTTGCTGAGGCTGGAGTGCAGTGGCATGATCTCGGCTCACTGTAACCTCTGCTTCTGGGTTCAAGTGATTCTTGTGCCTCAGCCTCCCGAGTAGCTGAAACTACAGGCATGAGCCACTGTGCTTGGCCTAAACAAAGTCTTTTGGAATCATAGAAAATTGTTCCAATTACTTTCACTGTGTAACATATTAACCCAAGACTTACTGGAATGAAACCATTATTTTATTATTCTCCTAGACTTGGTGGGTTAGGAATTTGGAGAGGGCACAGAAGAAACGGAGAAGAGATGACGTTTTTCTGTTTCATGATGTCTGGGACCCCAAGTGGGAAGACCCAGTGAGCAGAACTGCTGAGCGGAAGGTGTACACATGACTCCCCACAGAGTCAGGCTTCCTCACAGCATGGCAGCCTTGGGCTCCAAGTGCGTGTATCCCAGCAAATGTGGTGAAAACCACATCACTGCTTGTGTCCCAGCCTCATAAAACACTAGTATCACTTCTGCAATACTCTATTGCATGAAGCAGCCTCAAGCCCACCCAGGTGCAAGGGGAAGGGGCATAAATCTAACTCTCAATGGGAGGACTGTAAAAGAAGTTTGTGGCCATTTAAAAAACTGCTATGAAAAGAGAGTGCCTTAGTAACCTGGGGAATCAGGAATGCTTCACTGAACAGGTGATGTTTGGGATACATCTTGAAAGACGAACAAAAGTTTGACAGGAGAAGTGGGGTGATAGAGAAATGATTCTTCATAGGGAACTTCACCTTTTAGGCCTGCACGTACACAGGGAATACTGAAATACAAGAAGGAGTACAAGGGGGTGACTAGGAAGTGGATCAAGCATCAAAGGAAAACCAGTCTCATTGCTCTCAGACATCTTGAATACATCAGCATGTTTGAACTGCTAACTTAACTTAATAATTGTCCATTGATTCTTAAGCCATATATAGGGTTTGGGAAAGAACCAAACCATAGTTATTTATTTGGAAAAGAACTGTGGAGCAGATAGGTTAAAGCTGGAATTTAAAGTGAAAGGACTACTTCTTCTTTAACAAACACAATACCTACTCTGTCAGGTGTCATACTAAGGACATGACAATTTCAACTCACTTAATCCTCATCACAGCCCTACAAGCTAGCTATTGTTATTCTTTCTCAGTTACAGATTAAAAACTTGAATTCCAAAGAGGTTAAGTAACTTGCCCAAGGGCACACAGTGGATCGGGGCACACCCAGGATTCAAACGCAGGTTGTCAGGCTTCAGCCTGAGCACCTCACCATTGCGCCAGATAACCCTCAGACAACTAGAGAGAACAGTGACTGAAATTAAAGGCAACATGGGGAGCTTGACTTTGATCTGTATGACAATTGAGAGCCACTTAGGGCATCTGAAATGGCAATAAGTGTAATGTAAATTGTGTTAACCTGACTAGTTATTGGCTGAGCCAGACAGCAAAACAAGTCTCTAGCTTTTTAGTTCAATATTCTTCACTATCCCATAATGCTGTGCTTGGAGATAGTATTTTGTGGTTCAGTCCCACCTGTGAGACTCTTCTTAAATGATGAATGAAGAGCCTGGACTCTTGAAGAAGCAAGCAAGGGAGGTAACTCATGCTCTGCCATTTTATCTGGGTACTTCCCAGGTGAGGCCACATTTGTTGACTCATTGACACAGTTGTTTTAAGGTTAATCTAGGACAATGCCAAACATACTGCTGTAGCTTGACTCTCAGTGATGAAGCACAGTATGTAATTAGAAGCAGTTTAATTTGTCCATCCATTCAGTACTGTTTTTTTACTGCCATGGGCTGTGACTGACCTAATGTTTTGCCGCATGGTATGGTGCCTTTTATATATACATGCTGATGTCAGGCAGGACAGCATTAATGGAGGCAATATGTCTAAATGAAAACACCATTACATTATCAAAATGAAAAATGGTTAGATCAGCAAATGGAGGTTAGGGATGGAAGCTGAGAAAAAAGAATATTAACCTTGCATTCCATTTTAGTCTCACATCTGTGACTTTCTTATGTAGCTATTATAGAACCTTAAGATACATAATGGTTGAAGGACAGTTGGGGGCACACTATAATAGCTACCTCAGAAAAATGGTAGGAGCAATTGACAGCTTAATTTCGGGTTTTGTGGAAGCAATTTTAAATGGAATTTGTGCTAATCATTTTCCATAAATTTAGACATTTCACTTTGTGATGACTTTACACTTTCACTAAGATACAGTAGAAAGTGATGGGAACAATAGAAACAATGAAAACCATGATGTCAAACCCTGGTCTCAGAAATGACCACCAAGCAGATGTGGAAACAGATGAATACATTAAATTTTCATCATCTCGAACACTGAAGGTGGTTTAAAAGAGCAAAACAATAGTTCTAGAATTTGTATATGGGGTATAGAAGACAGAACACCGGAGAAAAATCAGGCTTATTTTGGCAGAGGCGTGCAATCACTTGGGCCAGAACAAAGTCATGTGCACTTAATCTTATAAATGATCTCTGGTGAGCTTTAGTGGACATACAAGATAGAGATAGACAGAGATAGAGATAGAAATATAGAGAGATAGAGATAGAGGTAGAGATAGAGATAGATAGAGATAGCAATAGAGATAGACATAGATATTGGTGAGTTTTCTAAAAAGTGGGTAATCATTAAACAACTCTTAAAATTATACTTCCAGCTGAGCATGGTGGCTCATGCCTGTAATCCCAGCACTTTGGGAGGCTGAGGCCAGCAGATTGTTTGAGGTCAGGAGTTTGAGATCAGCACGGCCAACACGGTGAAACCCCGTCTCTACTAAAAATACAAAAATTAGCCGGGCATGGTGGCAGGCGCCTGTAATCCCAGCTACTCAGGAGGCTGAGGCAGGAGAATCGCTTGAACCCAGGAGGCAGAGATTGCAATGAAGAGATAGGGCACCACTGCACTCTGGCCTGGGTGACAGAGGGAGACTCTGTCTCAAAAAAAAAAAAAAAAGTGTCCTGCATGTATGTATGTATGTCACACAAGCTTCTTTTTCTCCAGTAAAATGATGCACATGCCCCCTATGTTGACTCCCTGCATTTGCCTCCAGCTGGCAGCAGGAGTGGAGAAATCAAAGTATCCAATGCTGGTTTGTCAATCAGACCAATGACCAGCACAGGGGCCTCCTTTTATTCTTTCTTAAGCCAGTGTGTGTATGTGTGTGTGTATCTTTGAGGACATGCAGAGTGAAAGAGAGCAGATGATATGCATCTGTATGCCACTTGCCTTTTCTACAGACTGTTCACACACACTGTCCTTATCTCTTGGATAAGCTGATGAGACTGTTCACTGATTTCTAAGTTACAATTTCAAAGAGGCAGTGGTGGGAAAATTGATCTACAAGTTTTAAAGGGCTTTGGGTTTGGGGGCATTAAGGTGACACAAATGCATGACATATTCTCCTCTAGACTAGAATCTTTTAAGTATTTATTTGGGTCTATTACAGACGCTCATTTCTCTTTAGAAATCTATCCTGCTGACAAAGCTAGTGGAATAGCAAAAGTTCTGCTTGGATGGGCCCAAAGCATACATAAAGCATTCCTTTTTATTTGTAAGTTATGCTCATAACTAAGGGTTGAAGAAAGGCATATCATATGGCCAGTGCATTTAAATTGTCACTATTTCTCAGTGCTTACTCTCCAAGTTTTTGATACACATTAAACCTTGGCTACTACATGGCCATTCCATGCTAGACTGTATGTCGGATGTTTGGAAAAACATTATTATTCAATAGGCTGAGTTTCAGGAAGGAGTTTGTTTTACCTTCCGGAGCGAATTGCTTATAAGAAAAAGAGGCTATTTTTGGATTCTTTTTTATTCTATTAATGTCAGCTCTATTGAAACTCTTTGATTTTTTTACCCTGTTGCTTAGAAACATTTTATTAAATGTTGTCAGTGCTTTATCTGATCTGATTTAAAATGTTACTTTTATCTGTCACTGTAGAATGAGCTCTAAGTTGTTAATAGGTATTACGAATATTTTATTGATAGGAGAATGATAGATCAGATTAAGCCAGTATCTCTGGCTTATCTATTTTAAGGGCATTGGGTGGGGTTTGATTTGGTGAGGTTTGTGATGGGCAAACACAGGAATGATAGAATATTTCTAACATTCTTGACCTCTCACTCTTAGAACCTAAGGGTAGATAGATTGGGAGGGATAAGGGCTCAAAACTCCCTTCTCATATTAGCTCCAATCACCTGTCCTGAGTCCAATTGCCCATCACCATCTGCCTGAAATTCCACCATCAGAGACGTTACTTTGATCTTGCTTAATAAGTTATCAGATTCAAAGTCAACTGGAGATTTGCTGAACACCTGAATAAGCATGAGACTCAGAAGAAATAGGGTACAGGATAGGGAGTTGGTGAAAACAGACAGATTAGGAATCGGGGGGTGGGTGGGAATACAAGGAAAATGAAAAACTGACAAAGCCAAACCCATTTCCCCTCCTCCTCTCCCTGCTGTCCACAGGTCTGGTCCTCAGGCTGCCAGTGATGTGCCTTGCGGGCAGGAGGAAAGTCAAGTCCTCCTGGGCCTTGGATCACTCCCTTGCAAGAACACATTCTGTGAGTTGAGACTGGAAGCAGCAACCAGAATAACTAGATGATTACTATTCTCTTCATATGGTCCAAGTATTTATAGTAGTTGCTTAATAAAACTCATGAAATCTCTGAGATTGACTCAATTGTATGATTTTTGCTGGCACTCCTGTGTGTGCACACACACACACATTTTAAATTTGGCCTGATTTTCACAAAGACCTACTTCATAACAAAGGACTAATTGGGCCACTAATTCATGTTAAACCTGAACTAGGGAAGCACCAAATGCTGTTTTAAAAGTACCACCCAACTCATACCTTCTAAATAACGAAGTACCTTTTGTTATTATAACTATACTTCAAATTAATAGTTGTATTACATCCACTAATAGAAATAATTTCAGGTGGCTTAGGATTGACACAATGACGATTGTATCAAACCAAGTGAAATAAAACTTCCCAAGTGGTCCCTCTGATTCCACACACACACTTCATATTTATGTAGTGATCCCCATATTTTGTGCTCCCTGTTAGATAAAGGGCATTGTCATGTTATCACTATCAACCTGACCATTCTGATTCTAACGTTTTATATAATATGAAATTCTCACCATTGCAGAATCTCTTATTCGGCTGGGTGACTGGCTTTAACGTTAAAGCTCTAAAATAAAAGACAGTAGCAGCTGTCACAATACCAGTGTTTTTATAATAGAAAGCATGTTCGGTAACCTACACTGTAGGTCTGGCTTCCTTAAAGGCTCAAGTTTCACACAGAAACTGACAAGGCTTAGGAAAGGAAACTTCATTTATGAGAGGATTTCCAACTAGACGCTGCTAATAGAGGCACCAGCTAGGAAGGAAATATCAAATTGGTTATAATTTAATTATGTCAATATCCCTTCTAAAAACAAATAGGTCTCAGCCATGATTCAGGCAGGAAAAACTAATAATAACTTGGTGAGGAATTACTATTTTTGCCCACATGTATCTGGGTAGTTGAAACAATCTGATTGTATGATTAGGCACAAGTCCAGTCTATGGTCTAAAATAGCTACATGGGAAAATATTGGAAGTGTATTTTAGCCTCTGAAAGATTTAAACCTGGTGAATCAGTACATTTCTCCCCTGATATTTGATGTTTATACTTCACTGGAAAGCAAACACACAAAGAAACAAACAAATGTAGCACGTTTCCCAGCATTTTATGTTAATGGCCACCATCAAGTTTGGCGTTTTATACCTCTAATATTTTGGGGAGCTCATGATGTTTGATGGTTGTATTTGCTCACTGATCCTTAAGACAGATATTCTTGAAACGTATGAAGTAATGGCAAGGTGCTATTTCCAGACAAAACATGGGCCACCTAAGTGGGAAACTATTCACAAATAATAAATCTGTAGATAGGTGAGATTTAAACACCTGAGTCTCCCTGTAAAATGTTCCTTTTGTTGTTGTTGTTGAGACAGAGTCTGGCTCTGTCACCCAGGCTAGAATGCAGTGGTGCACTCTCGGCTCACTGCAACCTCTGCTTCCTGGGCTCAAGTGATCCTCCCAGCTCAGCCTCCTAAGTAGCTGGGACCACAGGTGCACGCCACCATACCCAATTAATTTTTGTATTTTTTTGTAAAGACAGGGTTTCCCCATGTTGCCTAGGCTGGTCTTGAACTCCTGAACTCAAGCAATCTGCCTGCCTCAGCCTCCCAAAATGCTGGGATTACAGGTGTGAGCCACCACGCCTGGCCAAATGTATTTTGTATAGAAAATTCTTGAATTTTAGATTTCATGAATAGTCAAAATAGGCAGCAGCATCTACTCTTAGTTTTCTTTTTTTTCCCTGTTGTTTGATTTGACTTGCCCGTGTGTGTGCCCTTAGACTTAGCAGTCTGAAAAATTGTCCTTTGACAGCTCTGGTGAGGCTTATGTAGTCTGACATACCGAAGATGGATGGAGGTTTCAAATTTGAAGGGACTTCTAGATTTTTTTTCTCTCCAACAGTAACTGAAGCAGTGAAAATGCTGGATCAGAGAAAAGGGACACACACATACACATACACATACACATCACACACTTTTCATACAGCCAAGGTTCTATGGTTACAAAAACCATGAACTGATTTCAGGGATGGCAATGGAAGCTGAAATGCTTTGGATTTGAGAATTCAAGTCTTTTCAAGAGCACAATGAAAGTCAGTGAAATGTTATAAATACTCCATGTAGCAGAAGTGTTACCATATAAGGAGATGCCCCTATTTACTAAACTCTCTCTCTGCTATTATTTATTAAATAATGTCTTTCCATATTGAAACAAGTAAGATTCAATGGACTTTTGGGTTTTGGTGGTTTTGTTGTGATCTGTGTTCGTTTAAACATCAGAGTTTTGGAGAAATGAGTGCAAATCCAATCAGACACAAAACCCACTGCCTATTTCTTTCACTTATCTAGCCAAAATTTATTTACAGTGAGCTAATATTAATCCTGATATTGAGGATGCATAGATGCTCAAGGTCCATCTCTTATCTTCATAGATGCACAAGCAAGAAGGGCAGCAGATTTATGAACAGATACAATATGCTAACTGCAGCCCCAGAGATACTCAAAGAAGGAGAGGCATCAACTCATATAGGACAGAAGGGAAGGATTCCAGAGAGGTGATCCAGAATGAGTAGGAATTAGCCAGAAATTTGTAAGGGGAGGTTGGAAAAGAAAGTGGGGAAGAAAGGTATTGCAAATGGAGGGATTTCCCTTAGTGAAGACACAGAGGGAAGAAGCACAAGAGTATTTGAGCTGTTTGTTGTTCCTGAAGCAAAAACAAACAAACAAAACAAACAAACAAAAAACCTAGAGATAAAGAGTGGAAAGTTCATGGCTGGGGCAGGAGAGATGTGACTAGAGAGACTGAGATAAAGATAGCGAAGGAGGTGAGCAGGTGGCAGGTTCTCCAGAGCATTGTATGGCTGGCCAAGCAAGGAGAGTTTCAAGTAGACGGCAAATATGGTGGATTAGCTGACTTGGATGAGACTATAGACAGGGAAGTAAGAGAAGATGAGGGATGAAGATGGGAAACAGTACTAGCAATAGAATAAGGGGGCTGGGTTGAGCAATATGTAGAAGGTGTGCAGTTGGCCCTGATGCCAGGGCTTACCTTCTAGGAATGAGGAGATTGGCTATGGTCCATAGCTTCTAGTTCATTTGCATATATCGTATTTTATTGAATTTTCTGGCAGGATAATTCTTCAGGTGAGGCTGGTATTTTTGCTAATCAGAGTTATTAGAGGCAAGTAAAAGAAATGAACTCTGGATAATTTAATCAGAGAAAGAGTTCTTAAAGGATATTGAGTAGCTCACAGAATTTCTAAGGATGGCACATGGTTTAATAAAGACACTTGTAGTGATTTTAAAACATGGTTGCAAATTCTTTGACACTCCTCCCATCAATAGGTGGAGTCTCTGTCCTCCTCCCTTGAATTGAGTGAGCTTGTGGCTGTTTTAAAAAAACTTGTCTAATTTTTAAAATTTTATTTTATTAAAATGACATAATAATTGTCCATATTCATGGGGTTCCATAGTGAAGTTTTGATACACATAATGTGTAGTGATCAGATCATGGTAATTAGCATATCCATCATCTCAAACACTTATCATTTCTTTGTGTTGGGAACATTCAATATCCTCCCTCTGGCTACTCGAAACCGTATAACTATTGTCATCGTACAGTGGTATAGAACTCCTATCTACCTGCAATTTTGTACCTTTAACAAATCTATTTCCATCCCCCGCTTCCTCCTACCCTTTCCAACCTCGAGTATCCTTTGTCGTACTTTTTACTTCTATGGGATAAACTTTTATTTTTAGCTTCCGCATATGAGTGAGAAGATGCAGTGTTTAACTTTCTGTTCCTGGCTTATTTCACGTAACATAATGTCCCCCAGTTCCATCCATATTGCCACAAATGACAGGATTTAATTCTTTTTATGGCTGAAAAGTACTCCATTGAGTATATTCACCACTATTTTCTCTATCTATACATCTGTTGTTGAATACCTAGGTTGATTCCATTTCTTGACTATTGTGAACAGTGTTACAATAAACATTGGGAGGCAGATGTCTCTTCCATATACTGATTTCCTTTTTTGGATAAATGTCCAGTAGTGGGATTGCTGGATCATATGGTAGTTCTATTTGTAGTTTTTTGAGGAACCTCCACACTGTTCTCCATAGTGGTTTTATTATGTATGAGTTTACATTTCCACCTACAGTATATAAAATTCCATTTTCTCTACATCTTCTTCAGCATCTGTTATTTTTTATCTTTTTGATAATAGCCATACTAACTGGAATGAGAAGATGCCTCTTTGTGGTTTTGATTTGCATTTCCTTGATGATTAGTGATGCTGAGCACTTTCATATATTCCTTTGCCTTATGTATATCTTCTTTAGAGAAATGTCTGTTCAGATCATTTGCTCGTTTTTAAATTGGATTGTTTTTTGCTGTTGAGATGCTTGAGTTCCTCGTACATTCTGGATGTGAATCTCCTGTTGGAAATTTGCGAATATTTTCTCCCATTCTGTAGGTTGTCTGTTCACTCTGTTGATTGTTTCTTTAGCTATGTGGAAATATTTTAGTTTCATATACTCCCATTTGTTTATTGTTGCTTTTGTTGTTAGTGCCTTTGAGGTCTTATTCATAAAATGCTTTCCCAGACCAATGTTCTGAAGCATTTCCCTTATGTCTTCTTTTAGTAGTTTTATAGTCTTCGGTCTTACAGTTAGGTTTAGAATCATTTTGAGTTAATTTTTGTATAGGGCAAAAGTGGGGGTCTAATTTTATTCTTCTGAATATGAATATCCAGTTTTCCCAGCATCATTTACTGAAGAGGGTGTCCTTTCCTCAATGATTGTTCTTGCCACCTTTGTCAAAAATCGGTTGGCTGCAGATATGTAGGTTAATTTCTGGGTTCTCTATTCTGTTCCACTGGTCTATGTGTTTGTATTTATTCCAGTAACATGCTGTTTTGGTTACTACAGTTTTATGGTATATTTTAAGGTGTGCTAATGTGATACCTCCAACTTTGTTCCTTTCCCTCAGGATTTCTTGGCTATTCTGGATGTTCTGTAATTCCATAGAGATTTTAGGATTTTTTTTTTCTATTTCTGTAAAGAATGTCATTGGTATTTTGATAGGCATTGTGATTGTTTTGAAAAATAGATTATAGCAGATATGATGCTATGTGACTTCCCAGGCTAGGTCACTTGCTCTCAGAGCTCTGAGTCACCAAGTACAAGGTCCAGCTTCTCCCTAGTTTTGCACAGAGACAATAAGGAGAAGGCCTATGATTACAGATAGAAAGAAATGTCCAGTGAGTTTCTAGTTGTCTGAGTCATCCAAGCGCAGCCCCAGGCATGTGACGTCTCCAGATGACTCTAATCCCCAGACATTGGAGTCACCTCTAGACATTTTAGAGTTTCATCCAAGAGGCCAGCTATCATGAAACAACAAGTCATCCCTATTGTGTTCTGTCCAAATTCCTGTCCCACAGAATCTGTGAGTATAAGGAAGGTTTGTTGTTCAGCAATAGATAACCAGAACAACACAGAGCCTAAGTGGCTGCATATACACCCTGCAACTTGTACTACCATCATCACATATGCCAGCATGGATGGCAGATTCTCTGTCAGTGCTGGTCCTGGAGCAGTGGAGTGCTACCACTGATCCCCCTCAAAAGGATGGATGCTGTGTGGCCGCTGGTCCTGGAGCAGTGGAGTGCTACCACTGATCCCCCACAAAGGATGGATGCTGTGTGGCCGCTGGTCCTGGAGCAGTGGAGTGCTACCACTGATCCCCCTCAAAAGGATGGATGCTGTGTGGCCCCTGCTCTCCTACTCAACCTCTAAGGAGGTTATCATCTTATTTGTGGAGCCATGTCTCAGTTGCAAGGGAAGCTGGTAGAGTATTAAGCTTTTTCAGCTTCTAGAGTGAGAGGCAGACTCTGTCTCATGGAGTGGGAGATTCCTCAAAGACAGGAGAGGAGTTTAGATCCCGAGCTGCCGAAAGAATATCCACCCCAGGGTGCATTGCCAAAGTGTGGAAATGAGTGGAGTAAAGTACTCCTGGTCAGACTCTGCAGAGAACACGGGCTGAAGATGCTGTGGTACAAAGCAACTGGGCTCCGAGAAGGAGGTGCTGTCCCCTACTGGGGCCAGTCGAATGAAGGCAAGTCTTTAGGGTTGTTACCCATTGCAATTTCATTTTAATCCTTGGACTTTAAGGTAGTACTTAAGTTTCCCATCTTGCAGATTTCCTAGATCATGTATTCACATGCTCGAAAGCCTCCAGAGGCTTCCCATCTCAAATTAGAGCCACAATTCTTAATATTGCTGATGAGATCCTGCAAGTGCTGCCTCGACTCCCCTGCCTTTGCTCCTTTGGCTCCCGACTCACTAACAATACTGGATCCTTGCTGTTTCTAGAGAAACCCAAGCACTGTCCCTCTAGGGATTTTACACTTGTTCTTATTGAGGCCATCATACAAAGACCCCTACATACGAAACACAGACTTGGCCCCACCTGCCGCACTTCCTTTTCTCTTTACCCTGCACTATTTTTCACCTTAGCGCTTACTAACATGCAATATACTACAGATTTGTGTATTTCCTTATTGCCTGTTTTCTCCCCCCAGAATTTTAGCTACATGGGGAAGGAACTTTCTTTTGTTAGAGGCCATATCTCCAGTGCCCAGAACAAAGCCTGCCTGGTATGTTGCAGGCCCTTAGTCAGTATTTGTTGAATGAATTAAAGAATTGTTAGATTTGATGCCCTTGTTCTGATGCAACTTGTTATTGTTGTAAAATAATCTTGAATTGCGGCCAATGCAGAGGAGGTTTCTGAATGGATGCAAGTGTATCTGTAATAAAAACTTTAGTAATAATTTCTATACAAGTTTATGTGTGTTGTGTGTGTATGTATGGAGGGGGAAGAGACACACACACAACATATTATGTATATAATAACTTTATACACCACTGTACTGATTGATTTTGTTCACATTACTTATTTCTTTCTAGAATTATCTTACTCAATTGGTTATGTGTTTACTGGCAGTGCTGACTGGATCATAAGCTCCATAAGGGTAGGGACTTTGCCTTGTTCATTCCTGCATCTCCAGAAACCGGAATACTACCTCACATATACATTAGAAGGTGATCAATAACATTTGTTGAATGATCACTTTAATCATCCTTATCATCACCACCATTATTATTTGCCATAGTAGGATATTTTGATTTTGGTATACCAATAAATATATTGATTTGCAAGAACATGAATAGAGGAGAATGGAGAATGGTACAGCCAACGAATAGACCGAGGTGTCCTTGACCACCTGGCTGCGGTAGTGCTCATATATGGCCCAGTGAGTTGGGAATCCGGGAAAGGGTGGTCTATTAACTTGCTGGTCAAGGACAGGTGGTGATTCAGTTGGATTTGGATACTTTAGCTTGAATTTTTCAAAGCTTTCATATTACCTAGTGACAGCAAATGCATGAATCAATCAAACAGGCATGCCAAAAATCCTGGGCGCTTTGACATGAAGATACCAACAGCTCAGCTGCATACATAGTATTTATCTTACCCAAACCTTATACATGTATCAGCCATCCTTAATTGAGTAAAAAAAGTCTTAGAGGCATGGCAAATGAAAATGGTAATTGGATTCATGGGTAAATACTTCATGAATCAGAAATGTAGAAGTTTAAACAAACGTGAGATGGTCTAATTTATTGGGATGCTTTTATTAAGCAAGTAGAAATGGAACATCACAGGAGACAAGGCCGGTAGTTCTTCAGGCTGTAGAAGCTGCACTTCTGTTCTAAACCACACCATCACGATCATTAGTCATTCATGACAGAAATCAATGATTCCACTTTCTGCCGGCATTAGTTCCCAGTTCCCAGGAACTGCCTTCTCTCTTCCCTCAAGAGGGCTTTCAGAACTTCAAGCTTTCTCCCTCGGCCTGTTTTTTGTGCACCGTTCATTTGCAGAGTGGCTGCACTATCCTGTGCCAGTTTGGCAGTGTAAGGAGGGTTTGCTCTCACATTCTCCCAAGAATAAGTGTTAGCTCTCTGGTGACTCAGAATTCCCTTCCAAATGACAACTGTGGCTGGAGAGCCCAGGAACTTTGTGCCAATCAGTCCTCGTTTCTATGGCTACGAAAATCCCTTGAAACAGTGACAAAAAATAAGAGCAGATTCTTCTCAATTTCTGAATTCATTGATATGAAATGTTAACAAAAATCCACCCCTAAATTCACTCTCAAGGTGATTATTTTCTCTTTTGGTGTACTCCTGTGGTCATGCTCTCTCTCTCTCTCTCGCCTACTGTTGGGATTGTAGAAATATCACTTGTTGCTCCCCAAATGCATTCATCCCTCCTGTACCCCTTCCTCATGTAAGCCCTCATATAACCTCTTTTTTTTTTTTTTTGACAGAGTCTTGCTCTGTCTCTTGGCTCCCTGCAGCCTCGACCTCCCAGGCTCAAGCAATCCTCCCATCTCAGCTGCCAAGTAGCTGGGACTACAGGCACATACCACCATGCCCAGCTAAGTTTTGTGTTTTCTGTAGAGATGGGGTTCTTGCTATGTTGCCCCGGCTGGTCTCAAACTCCTGGCCTCAAGAGATCTACCTGCCTCCCAAAGTGCTGGGATTACAGGAGTGAGCCAGAGCACTCAGCCTGCCCCTTTTAGTAGCTATTGATTTCACGGAAGACTGGCCCTAACCACAGGGTGTTTACTATGGTTGGTGTAAGCCAGTGACCAATTTAGGGAAGAGCATTTCACTCAGTGCTCATCAATGAGATGGGAGGGGAAGTCTGCCTGGCACACTTAAGAGAAAAATTTTCCTTCCTTAAAACAAAATGAGACAAACAAACAAACAAACAAACAAGAAGAAGCAAAAATAGTCCTTTTGTGTTTTCATTTCTAAAGGCAGGTGTGATCAGACGACACCTGTAGGTGCTTTGGCCATCTGGACACCATAAGGGAACCTAGTTGAAAGACCAAGGAGAAAATGAGACTGTGAAGGCTGGAGGAAAACCTTGGTACTTAATTGTGCTGATGAGTTTGCCAATCGGGAAAACTCTTTACTTCCAGAGTTCTTGTTATGTGAGATAAAAAAAAAGAAAAAAAATCCTAATATCGTTTAAGTCATTTGAGTTGGGTTTTCTCCTACTGACTACCAAGCTCAAAGCATCCTAAACCATTTCATTTCTCCTTGTTTGCTCAACCTGTATTTCTAATTCCCCTCTCTTCACTGGTTTGGGGACTTCTGAACAACAATGAGACTTTCTAGTAATTATCATGTCAAGTTATCAAGATGTTAAGCCTCCATTTCCAACAGAAGTCTATTTTTAAGTGCTAGAAAACTCAGTGTTTTTGTATTGTATTTTCACTATACAAAATGCCATTGCATATTTCTCTATTTCAGCAGGCCTTGAAAGTCCTGCCACGTGAAGAAATCCAAGGACAAGAAGATATTTGATAATCCCAAATGTACTGGGAGAAAGAAAACATTTCTGTCAAATCCCATGTTTATAAATATATCTATGTCACTCTTAAGTAGCTAAAATGGATCTTTAAAAATCACAATAATAACTTATAACTGTTCCAAACATTCTCTTTCCTTTATGTTCTCCTCCCTATTTCTGCTAATGGTTCTATCATTCTCTTAGTCATCCACACTTAAAATCTCTGATACATTTTTGGCTCTTCCCTTTGTCTTTTTTTTTTTTTTTTGAGACGGAGTTTCACTCTGTTGCCCAGGCTGGAGTGCAATGGAGTGATCTTGGCTCACTGCAACCTCCACCTCCCAGGTTCAAGTGATTCTCCTGCCTCAGCCTCCTGAGTAGCTGGGATTGCAGATGCATGCCACCATGCCCAGGTAATTTTTGTATTTTTAGTAGAAACGGGGTTTCACCCTGTTGATCAGGCTGGTCTCAAACTCCTGACCTTGCGATCCACCCAACTTGTCCTCCCAAAGTGCTGGGATTACAGGCGTGAGCCACCGCACCTGGCCGGCTCCTCCCTCTCTGTTGCGCCAGAAACCATCTGTTGCGGGGTCCCTGATGATGCCATCTTAGAAATCTCTCTTACAACCCTTCCTTGTGAACCACCCTTGCTGCCACTAATCTAGGTCAGACCTCATCAGCAGCCTCCTGAACTGCCCTCTTGCCTCCACTTTTCCTCCATTCGTCATTCTAAAGCTGGGGTCTGTCAGTTCCACCCACTTCTTAGTGAGTCCACACTGTCCAAGTGGTAGGGCCAGAGCTTGCACACAGGCATTCCAGGTCTCTGAGCCAGCTCCAGGTGATGATGCCCAGCGTTCTTCCTCACGCCGCCTGCATCACATTCCAGAGTCCGGTCAAGTGCAGCCTTGCCCTTATGACCATGCCCTCTTAGTTGACATCGAGTCTCTTTCTCGGAAAGTCTTTCTTCCTTACATTTATCTGTTCAAATCTTATCTACCATTCACAGACCATCTGAAATTATCTTTTTCTTCACAGGGTTGTCCTGATTCCTCCCAGTCAGAAGTATGTTATGCCTTCCCTTGAATTTCACTAAGATTTTATCTCTTTATCAACGAAGGCATTTATTACTGGTAGTTACTACTTTCTGTTTATAATAGTTATTCGCTGCAATATCAGATGCAGTCTCCAAAAAGGTGAAGTCCTTCAGGACAGGAACCATTTTTGTTCACTTTTGTGTTCTCTTTGGAGCATGTTATTTCCTTGACTATTGCAACCCCAATAAAGAAAGTTGAATCACTGCAAAGTGACTGGCTTTCTGCTGCTTCTGTGTGTCCAAACCTTATCATCTGATTAATTAAAATACAATAAAGAAAAAAAGGAAAATTATTTTGCTCAGCTGATCAGTTATGAGGGAGATTTCTTTAAGGAGTGATGAATTGAGAGTTACGCCAGCTACAAAATAGGATACCTTAGTTCTCTGTTTCAGAGATAGTCTTAATCGGAAAGACACTTTTAATAACATAAGTGCTTCAGGATTATTCACCAAATTTATAAGTACTTTTATGGCTTTCATCTGAAGATTATTACTTGAACTTTACAAAAGGATGATTGCTTTGCTTCACTGAGAAACATTACTTTCTGGCAAGTCAAGATGTATCAAGATGAGGGATATTTTTATAAAAACAAATGTCTATTTTTTTTCCTGACCAACTTTTCTACTCATCAGAATTAGTGCACTACTGTTCACTTGTAGGAATCCTGATGAGACATGCAATTACCTAGTTACCAATTAACATAAAGAACATCCTGTGGAACTTCGGGAAGCCCTAATCAGCTGGTCTGCAGAAAAACAATGCAACACACAGACAGGCATGGGGGAATTATGAGAAATACCTGGAATCACTGTCCATATTTTCTTATCCGTACACATTTTTCCAGCTATTTATCTTAAATTTAATACACAGTACCATATGAAGTAGAAATAGACCCAGGGTTATTAGATCAGAGAAACTGATCAGGATAAATACACCCTATTCATTTCTATGAACTGATTGCTTACTGGGTAAGAAGAGAATGTAACTCCATACCACAATAGGATTTGTTCCCACTCAGTTTAAGAACAGATTACAAAGTAAGCCCTTTTATAATTGGTGAAATTGAATTCCCGAGTATTTAGTAAGAACAAGGAAGATTTTATTTGCACAATATTCTCATAAAAGTAAAAACCAATTGAGTCCACCTTCCATCCATATCTGGATCTAACATTTCCTTCAACAGGTGGTGATAAAGAGGCCACGAGGCACTCAGAGAAGCACAGCAAATAAGTAGAAAGAAGTGATTTACATGGAGAGTTCAAAAGAATTTCTACCATTTAGTTAAATAATACCTAGAGTCCAGACTCTTGTGACCCTGCAAATGCTGGGAAAGAGGATTTACAGCGAGGTTGGGCGGGGCTGATGTTACATAAGAAAGCAGCCACTGAGCCACACACACTGCCAGATGCCAGGTCAGCCAGGAGCTCAGGGATCCAAGGCCCTTCTCAGACTCCTGGAGCAGCGATTATAGAGTTCAGCCATTTAGGAGAGTGTGACAGAGTGGTGGCAGATGGCCTCTAGCAGAAATAAGTTTTGAATCTGGCTCTGAATCCCACCCTCACTACTGCCTCTAGAATGTCATTAAACTTGAGGAGAGGAGTGTCAGAACCAAGACAAAGAGCTGTCTTTGGATGAGGGGGCGTTTCTGTCCACATGCTGTGCCATGCAGGACGTGAGAGGGGATAGGGAGGTTTCACATGTGTTGTAGGATGATGGGTTCTGCTATTATAAGATCAGTTCTCTTGATATAGTTACTGTTTCTGAGAACAATCAGAATGAATCACCAGCCTGTCAGCACTTCTTTCTCCTCCTTACCTGCCTCTGGCTGCAGTGAAGTGCTGGGTTGAAAATGTGTGAAGTGTGTGCACGTGCACACATGAACACGTGCAGGTATGATGGGAAGGGGCACACGGGTGTGTACGCAGTCTGTCACATAGGGAAGCAGTTCAGGGCCCAATAGCTTGAGGCCTCTGAGATGAGTTTACTTGTCCTGAAGAACAAGGGTGAACAAAGGCAGGGTTCTCATGGTGGTGACAGCAGCGGGGTGCATGTCAGTGGAGGCTCAGAAAGGGAAAAGTTAAAATGAACTATGAGGTCCAGGGATCAGGACAATAAGAAGGAGTCAGGTCAGTGGAGATAAATTAGGCCTGATCACCTTGAAGTTTGGGAAGAGAGGTGGAATCAAGGAGATACACAGGCTTATCCTTCAAAGCTCCCTAGAAAATGTGGAAAAATTAACTCAGCATTGAAAACGAATGTTTGGACATTTTATGTGTGTTAGGGCGTGCATATGGTGACCAAGAATGTCTGGAGGTGACCAGAGATAACTGTGGCAGAAATATGAGAACCAGTAAAAGCCAATATTTCCTGGAGGATATCAGCAATTGCCTGTGTAAATTTAAGCACTGGCCTGTCTGTGAACGTCTGGCTAACTTTAAGACATAAGGAAAAAAAAAGGAATTCATTACTCCCTGGGGGCTGAGGACAAAGCCAGGGATCTGGTCCAGCCTTCCCCATAACAAGACCAAGACACAGAGGCATATGAAGACCAGGAACATAGCTCTCCAGTTCCATCCATGTTATGTTCAGATAAATAAGCCAGGAAGAGTATGGTAAACAGGCATGTTCTCACTCATATGTGGAAGCTAAAAGAACTGAGCTCATAGAAGTAAAAAGTATACAGAGGAGACTAGAGGCTAGGAAGAGGAAGGGTAAGGGAGAGATAGGCAGATATTTGATACAAGGATACTAAATTACAGTTAAATAGGAGGAATAAGTTCCAGTGTTCTACACCACTGTAGGATGACTAAAGTTAGCAATTATATATTACATATTTTCAAATAGCTGGGAGGAGGATATTGAATGTTCCCAACACAAAGAAATGATAAATGGCCAGGTGCAGTGGCTCACGCCTGTAATCCCAGTACTTTGGGAGGCTGAGGTGGGTGGATCACCTGAGGTCAGGAGTTTGAGATCAGCCTGGTCAACATGGTGAAATCCTGTCTCTACAAAAAATACAAAAATTAATGGGATGTGGTGGTGGGTGCCTGTAATCTCAGCTACTCGGAAGGCTGAGACAGGAGAATCGCTTGAACCCGTAGGGCGGAGGTTGCAGTGAGCCGAGATCGCACCCCTGCACTCCAGCCTGGGCAACAGAGTTGAGACAACGTCTCAAAAAAAAAAAAAAAAAAAAAAAAAAAAAAAAAAAAAAAAAAAAAAAAGAAAAAGAAAAAAAGAAAAAGAAAAAAAGAAATGATACATGTTTGAGACAATAGATATGCTAGTTATCTTGATCTGATCACTATACATTTTATGTACTAAAACATCATTATGGTGCGCCATGAATATGTGTAATTATTATCTGTCAATAAAAGAAGACAAAGAGAAACTGGACTTCTCTGAGGAAGTAAGAGGTAATGGTAATTTCTTGGATAAATGAAGTGGCAGCAAGCTGCAGAAGTCCTTCTTTCCATGAGCGGTGTGAACCGTGCTCATGAACACCCACAGGCGCTGGCTGGGTAAAACGAAATGTGATCAATATCAAAATGCACAGGCTCGAGATTTTGGAGTCAATACATGCTTAAAATGGCATATCATGCTAGTTATGTCTATATCTGCTCCCGTCTCAATCTTGAAATCATTCCCTCACTTAATGAGTTGTATTTTCCTCTTCTTGCAGCAATGAGATTCACGTCCAAAGCTGCCCTGTTTGTGGCCTGAAAGCAAATCATGGAAGATATACACCTTCTCATTTAGGAAAGGAAAACTTAAACTCATCAGCTGCTTGTGGGCTTTCTTTCCTCTCTCTCTCTCTCTCTCTTTTTCTTTCTTTCTTCAGAAAAGTCTCGCTCTGTTGTCCAGGCTGGAGTGCGATGGCATGATCTCGGCTCACTGCAACAACCTCCGCCTCACGGGTTCAAGCGATTCTCCCGCCTCAGCCTCTTGAGTAGCTGGAATTATAGGCACCCACCAACACGCCTGACTAATTTTTGTTTTTTTAGTAGAAGCGCGGTTTCACCATGTTGAGCAGGCTGGTCTCACGCTCCTGACCTCAAGTGGTCTGCCCGTCTCCGTTTCCCAAAGTGTTAGGATTACAAGCGTGAGCCATCGCACCTGGCCGGTTACTTTTCTACTGAAGGCAGTCTAGCTTGACGAGGATTGCAGAAAAGGCAGAACAGGGTCTGGAAACTGGATTCTGCAATTCTGTTTTCCACTAGAATTTTGCTTTGTTTCTTTTGAGGGAAAAGAAACCTAGAACACAGGAGGGCACCATGGGCAGTGAATGTGTTAACCTAGAGTCACGGTGCATTTACCGTCCCTGACAGTATCTGCACTGCAGAAAGGATGTGGTTTTATTCTGCTCGACCCTCCAGTGACTGTCAAGTGCTTGGAGAGACTATGACATGTAATGACATGAAAGCAATTTCAGTGTCACCATTTATTTCTCTTGAATTCACTGCGGATTTCTAATTGTAGAAAACAATCTCGCCATGACAAAACTAGAGTGGACAAAAGTCTTTTAAACATCCCTTTCAAATGTTAGGTCCAAGTAACAAAGAAAAGAAAATGGTGGGGCGGGTGCGGGGGCAGGGGGAAGTTACATTCTATTCTGGAAAAAGGAAATCTACCCAGAGAAACCATTGTCTTAGTCTCTCTGGGCTGCTGTAATAGCATAGCCCGAGTGGATTATAAACAACAGAAATTTATTGCTCACAGTTCCAAGGCTTGGACTGGATTGCTGGACTTGGACTGCCCAGCCCAAGGCATGCCAGTAATGTCTGTATCTACTCCCTTCTCAATCTCCCTTGAGATCAAGGTGAGCAGTAAGTTGCTTGGAACTGTGAGCAGTACATTTCTGATCAAGGTGCTGGCTGACATAGTGAGGGCCTGTTTTGTCATAGATGATGACTTCTTGTTTTGTTCTCACACGATAGGAGGGGCAAAGGAAAGGGGTCTCTTTCATAAAGGAATTAATCCTATTAATGAGGGCTTCACCTCCATGCCCTCATCTGCTCCTAAAGGCCCCACCTTTTTATTGCACTGGGGGGACACAGACATCCAGACCAGAGCAACCATCCCAGGAAAAGGGGTCTGGACAAGCATGGTTTTAGATCCGAAGAGTTTCTTCAAAACGTACTTTTAACCTTTCACTGGGCCTTATGAATAAACACATTAAATCCAGTCCCCCCAAATCCTAATTAGTGGAGGACATATCGTTTTCATTTTATTAAATTTACTAAAGCCAGCAATCCTTAAAATTCCCTGGGAAGCATTGTGGAGATAGGGGTTTGATCTCTGCTCGTACAGAGCTCATAGCCAGTAGCTGCAGAATCTGTTACGGACTTGGGAAGATTACTTCACCTTTTCATTTTTTAGAATATGGAACTATCTGTTACTTGAGCTGAACTACCTGTAAGACAACGAGGAAGGAGAGTGAATATTGTTATAGAGGGTAAAGCAAAGACTTAAGGGTTTACCTGGCTTTATCTAAATACTCTTTGATACCAAAAAAATGATAGGAAATGTTACATCCTGCTGTTGATAAATGAGTATAAACACTTTTGCAAAACTGAAATACATCATGTGCAGAGAAAATAGAACAAAAGTTAGGTATTACTGAATAAAATTAAACATCATAGTTGGAGTGTGGACTCTAGATTTTTGTGCTTAATCCTGAGTTTTGAGTGGAAAATACAGTATGGCAATGTTATTGATGCTACAAGTATAAAGAACATTTTTGAGCTTAATGCAAATAAAGTATCTTAGTTTATCACTTTCAAAATAAATGAGCATTTGAAGAATGCTTTAATGTTGCTACTTAACTAACAAGCGGCCCTCCACTATCCCAGGGAATAATTTCTTGGAAATGATTTGCCAAGTTAACTTTTTTTGTTTGTTTTTTTTTTCTTGAGACAGAATCTTGCTCTGTCACCCAGGCTGGAGTACAGTGGCATGATTTTGGCTCTCAGCTCACTGCAACCTCCACCTCCCAGGTTCAAGCGATTCTCCTGCCTCAGCCTTCCAAGTAGCTAATTTTTGTATTTTTATTTATTTTGAGACAGAGTCTTGCTCTGTTGTCCAGGCTGGAGTGCAGTGGCACCATCTCAGCTCAACTGCAACCTCTGCCTCCTGGGTTCAAGTGATTTCCGGCTAATTTTATATTTTTAGTAGAGATGGGGTTTTACCATGTTGGCCAGGCTGGTTTTGAACTCCTGGCCTAAAGTAATCTCCTGCCTCCGTCTCTCAAAGTGCTGGGATTACAGGCATGAGCCACCGCACCCAGTAACAAGTTGATTTTTATAACAGGACACCAGATAGCTTAGACCAAAATGCTTTAAGGATTGAGGTTTGTATCACTGAGGAGATAACCAAGATTCAGACTGAAGGGATATCTTGACTAGAAATTAGGTTAATGAGTATAACTTTCTGTGATTGTTAAGGATTAATTTACATTAAGTAGACAGATTATTTGCTGTATTTTAAAAATTCATTGCTATCCGGGCATGGCTGATCCTGGGGAGCAGGATGAAGTAGAAGTTATTTTTCAGTTTTCTCATGCTTCTCCTAGGCAACTTGTGTCCTGCGCTTCCAAGAGGTCCCCATTTCTGATGCTTTCTGTTTGTTCAGGTCCTCCAGCCAGGCCAGCCCTCCCAGAAGTCCTGCGGCAGTGAACATCCCTCTTCTTCTCTACCCTCTTCAAAATCCCGGTCCCCCTAGGGTCTCGGATTTCAGTGGGTTGTTAGGTAGAGTCATAGGATTAAATCAGCTCATACGACAAATAAATAATTCCTGACAGGGGCTAATGGTGATTACAAGTTTAGGGCATTTGCATAAAAAGAACAATGTTCTACCGAAGAAATAAATCTTTCATGGAGACATTTCAGTGGCTTTGAATGAGAACCCTTCCAGTGTCATTATGACCCTGTTCCAGCGATCTATCTCCTAAAGAAACATTTATAGATCACCCACCAGCTCTGCTTTTATAATCATACTGTAAATCTCTCATTGATTCAAAATGATTGGGAGTAAAATGTTTGACTAATAAGTTACTGAGAGTTTGTGAGCTTGTATGAAACAGTAATTACCAATTTCAAAGGATTCAAAGAAAGTTGAATATATTTTAATCCAATCACCTCAAATTCATTATGGAACGAGATAAGGTAACAAAATAGTCAACATGATACTAAAATATGTATTTTTAAATTTGGATTTTTTTTTTTCAGGATCTGACAGGGTTCAGAAATATCATTAGTGCATCTCAACTATTATTGTGAAAACAAATAATTTAGGCTGAACTGATACAGAAAGTTATTCTGCACATTAAACAATCTAACAATCACAGATTCCTCTTATTGACTGCCATATTTTCCCTACAAATAGAATGTAGACTATGCAATTAAATTTTCTGAGGTCTTACCACTTTCAGATTATTTAAAACATTTTCTTTTTTCTTTTCGCAACAATCATCACAGATCAAATTTCTTATTAGATGAAAACGCTTCCATAAATTTGATGCCAGGTCCTAGTTTTTGTAAGGTTTTAAATAATTTCAGACACACACAGCATTAAACTGATAAAGGGCCTGCTACACGGTAGATGAATTTTCTCTTGGAATCTATTCTATAACCAAGCATTTTACATTACCTATAAGAAGTTGGTCTGCTGGTCAGACAGCTGAGGTAATGCTAGCAGGAAAGAGAATAGAAAACACCAGCTAACTATGAGGGAATCTAGGCAGCTGTTGCAGGATTACTTCACCTTCTTCAGACACACATTTTTCTTTCCATTTTGTGTAAAAACTTTGGTGGTTTGTAGAATTATGACTCCTCGTAAAGCTTTGGGACTTTGTTCATGCATCTCACCAAGTGTCTAAACAGAAGTCTACAGCACCAGCAGACACAGTAGTAACTCTGACTTAAATCAGAGGCACTCATCACTTAAGGGGTCGCCAATGTACATCAGCTTCATATAAATCATGAAAACTTTCGAGAAATAGATGCTGTGCACCATTTATGCTGAACAGCAAAAAGTCCCCTAATTTTGTTGGATTTCTATGCTCAGGTGATTTTTTGCATGGTTCACTGGGATTTCTATTACATAATGAACTTTAAAACACAAATCAATTGCAAGAAAATCCACTTCGTTTAGTTAGGTGCAAGGGCTCACCAAAACAATTCACCTCTTTCAATGAACTGGGCCAGAGGTAGAAAATACATCAGTAGCTAGAAATTTGTTTTTGAAAAACTCATATTACTGTATCAACCTTCATTTTAAAGATTATGTAATATTTGTTACTTCATATTTTAGGAAAATTATTTTCCCCTTGTGTCTTTATTTTATCTAACAGTGTAAATGCAATTAGTGCCGGCTATACTTCAATTGCTATTTTAAAATACGCCAATATGCCACTTCATACACATATTTATCTATAGCTGTATCTATCTATCTATCTATCTATCTATCTATCTATCTATCTATCTATCTAATCTGTCCTTTCAGGAAGTCAATTCTAATGGTCCTTCAAAAACATACTAATCGACTGAGGCAATTAATCTGCTGGTTCACTCATTTTCTTCCCTGGTTACTGAACAACTCTTTAAGGAGCTATAGCTTTACTGCATCTCAAGTGGTGAAGGGTATAACTGAATCTGTCTTTAACATCCCTGTTGGCAGAAACCATTCACTCAAAAGGGTGTTTACCACATGGCACATAACTAATGTAGTAGTATCAGGCGCACCTGATACTTTTTTTTGTAATCTTTTATATATATTTATAATTTCAGTTTTGTCTTGACAGTAAAGACGATTTTATTGTGGCAGGACTAACCCATGCTTCCAGCTCCAGATGTCTCAACAAGGACTGGTGGGGTACTACTATTAGGATTTTTGACTCAGCACTTAACACCTAACAACAGAACACACATGAGATCGTATGCTCCCCCTTTCTCAGAGATTTTCAGACAGAGCTGAACTACTACTTGCCAGGGATATTGTAGAATAAATTTGTATAATACAAATCTTGAAATAAATCAGGTACCCTCACATGTATTTTCCAATTCTGTGACTACACGCTTCTTGAAAATCATTTGTTAATGTTAAGCCTAGCTGATACATCCCTTTTAGACCGACGCAGAACACGGCATTCCAAAACCTGAAAAAAAAAAAAAAAAAAAAAATTAGCAGTTTGTTCTGGTCTTGAAAATAGGGATCACAAGAATCTCCCGTTAGGACAAAAGTTTCCTGTTTCCTTGTTTGTGATGACACGCTGTTAATTTTGCCATTTATGCCAGTGAAATTTGCTTAAATCCCTTTTTACCTGAGCAAACCTGTGGATGGCTACAAGCACAGTTTATTGGATAACTCACTCAGCTATTTGGTTTGCCTATTTGGTCTGCCCTGCACAATACTCATTTGCCACCCATTTCTTTTGTTGCACTCTCCATTTGGTAGTCTCCTTTCTTGGTTCACTTATATACACTCCACAAAATCATCTCATCCAAGAGGAATTTCATTTTTGCTGTTTACTGATTGTCAAATGAACCTACTTAGCATGTTCTTGGATTTGGTATTGTTCAGGTGCTTTGTGGCATTTCTGCTACTGATGCCTTCTCCCTGTGGAATGTTTTAGGGATGTGAGTTTCTTTCTTGGATTCTCTAAACCTAGCTCGATGTGATGTGCTAAAAATTATTTCTTGATATACATCAAAATCGATTGCTATAAGATTTGTCAGGACAGAGTTAGGCTTCTGTAGTGGGACAACATTATGCAGGTTTTAAATACAAATTACTTCATTTTTCTCTTTTCCCAAGAAATGCTGCAGATGCACAGGGTAGGGGTAAGAACACACTGCAGGGTTTATACCACTGGAAAGAATGAGTCAAGCCACAGTTACACACCCTTCAGGTGGGACACAACACACATTCCACACACCTGTGCAAACCCTTTATTAAAGCCTCAATCAAAATACAGGATGGATCACATGGTTTTCTGTTTTTGCTACTGTAATGCCAACTTATGTATGAGTCATTTGTTTACATCTTTATTTTTAAAAGTGAACATTTTACAGTTCACAAAATCACCAGATTGACATTTTCGTCTAGAGGCATTTTTCCATTTTCCAATTTTAACAAAGGACATCCAGAACTACTGAAATACAACAAACGAAATCTAAGTACAAGCATCTTCCTTGACTCTGTTAGCAGCTCTATGGTGTCTGAGATACACATTTGGAGGCTATTTTATTGGCTAAATAAAAATAATTTATGCCAGAATATTCTCAGAACTATTTACTATTTTTACATTCTCTAGCTTCAATTTTGATTGCAGTATTTTTAGTATTAGCCTCTTTATAAATTCCATCTCCAAAAAATCTGTAAAAGATTATCATCCTCATACGATATCTTCTTGAATAAATGATAAATGCTCAGTCCTTTAGAAAATACAATAAGCAATTGTTTTATTTGATTTTTCCCCTACAATTGATTTGTTTAACCCAAACCTGGTTGATCAATGAAGAAACCCTAAAAATGTCGTTAGGAAAATAAACTGTGTTATGTACTGAAGGATTTTTTTAAATGACCAGTATCTTGATGCCCAAGATATGGGTGTGAAAATATAATGAGATTTGGTAGGTATTTAAAGACTATGAATAACTTGGTTTAAAAACCAAGAATAGAAACATTTATAGAATTACTCAAGTGACTGCCAAAAGGATATGTGAAGAGCGGTAAAGGAAAGTATCTGAACAATGCTGAGAAAACAGAGTATCTGAAATATAAGGTAAATGCTCCATTTTGGTACCAAATGAAACACTGAAAGGAAAAGAACCACAGTGTCTACTACTGAAGAGTTTTAGGACTGATCAACACTGTATTTCCTAGGGCAGAATAAAAGGTATCTGGTTTGCCTTTCTAAACCATTTCTTCCAGCAGCTGGTATTGGTGTTTCTACAGTCAAGTCAATCTGTGTTGGCTGCACTGGGCTTAGAGCATGCTGTTCAAAACATGCAAATGTCCTTTGTACCTGACATTTTCTTCATGTGCTAAAGAGCTGAGCAGATCCTAGATCACCAGTAAATAAAGATCCAAGCATTAGACTTGAAACATCTTACCAGTCCATTAAAATAATTTACATAGCCATGGTTAAATTCATCCAGTCTTTCTATCACATTGCTTTCTTGTTATCTCACACTTGCCCTTCCAAACAAAGTTTAGACAACATAGACTTGTGCAATTAAAAATGAAACAAACAATAAAAACAGATAAATGAGGAAAGGGGAATTCCAGAACCCCATTGTGTGAGATGTCGGGTCTTTCAGCCTTAGTTGTGAAAAAGGAATGCTCATAAGCGTCCAAGACAAATCATTCTGGACATAATGACACAGCACAGTAATGCTTGGGATGGATGAGACATTCAGAGATTTTTAGAGCAATTTCTATAAGTTATATATCACATGTATCACATTTGGTTCCTAGAGATTTTAGTCAAGTATTAGTATTTCTTTTTGCTAAGTATGGTATACAAAAAGATGAGGATAGTATAGATGTGCCCTAAAGATATGAAAATATAATATATAAAACAAAACCATTATAAATTACATAGATTTTCCATATAAAATTGTTTTCCCCATTTAGAATAAATACCATCCAAGTTTACAGATCATCTAAGTGAATTAAATATACACACATATTTGAATCATTTTCAGAATTTCAAGAAAAACATTGCTAGAGATATGACCAGGATGACTCAGAAGCCAGAAGTTGATTTTACGAATGACTACATACGACCCAAAGGACGAGGCTTTGGATTTAGTGTCAAGCTTTTAAAACTGCCCAAATGAGTCCAATGTGCATGAGTGTGTATGCATACACGTTCAGTCACGCTCACATGAATTACTGTGAAGCTGAACAGTTCCCTTTATGTTTGAAAAATCAGCTGAAAGTCGTGAGGTCTTCTGCATTTCATATTCTAGCAGGAGGGCCTCTCTTATTTCATAAAGAAGCTGTAGGATGGATAGGAAGAGTGTAGCATTTTTGGAAGGAGAAATCCCCATTTTAAGTCAACCTCCCTTTATGTCAGCTATTATCAAAACTGAGAGCATTACGATGCCTTAAAGAGGGAGAAAGTTTTGAAAATCTACATAAACTCTTCCCACTGCAGTCTAAAGCAGCAAAACCAATCGGGAAACATTCTTTGGCCACGTATTTCTGCTCTTGCTCCACTGAAAATCTGCCCACTTTTAGCTTATTATCACTATTCAATGTCTAGGTGGAATGGATGCCTTCTCCTGTTGCTTCCATGTGGAAACCTGCACACGGGTTTGGGTGGAATGACAACGGAATAGAATGGGCTAACATTCATACATTATCACAAAATGAACGTAAGTACTCTGTTGTCGCTTTGGGCACATAAACCCATGGTAAATAATTTGTAGACCTCCATGACAACTGGAAAATTTTTATATCCTAAGAGGTGGCGTTAAAACTTTTCCGCAGCCCAAAAACATACGATGCTAGTCCCGAGAGCCTGAACAGGAGTCATAATTTCTCCTGATTTCTCACTGCTCATTTCTTTATGTGACTGCCCAAAGCACTTCTAACCAGAAGTCAGCAGTTCAGTACTTTTCAAGAGATGTCTAATCAAACTCCATAACTAGTCCTATCACCTTCTACAACAGTTATCTATACATAAACAAATCAAGGCTAGGTTTAAAGCCAAGCCCACTGCCCTCAATTATAGAGCCAGATAATGTTTGTTGTAAAGTTTGGATGGCAAAAGCATCCAACTTCATGGACCCATTTTTGCTTGTCTCATGCAATGGGGGTAGGTGATCCTGGAAGACTGCAAACTTTCCATACAACTGTAAATGTTTCAAATAGAAGGGATCCTGTAGACCCTCGAGTACTACCTGCATATTTTACAGATGAAAAAGATTAAACCCCAGAGAGAGGAAAGGAGTTGTCCAAGGTCACTTCCTCAGATGGTGACAGAGTGAGGACTAAACATCTAGGTCTACTCTCATCACCAATGTGGTCCATGCAATCTTGGACATCACAACCCCACTACCTGATGTGGCCAAGGCCCCTGTGAGTGTATTAAGGTTACTGTCTCCTTTGCTTATAAGGGAAAATTAAATAACACCACTCATTCTCACCGATATTAAATCTTAATAGCAGATGTGGTCCTAATGGTTTTTTTTGGAAGGAGAAGATCCACAATTTGTTTAAAATGCTACAATTTCTCAAAACCAACATATTTAAGTAATGCAGCATGAAAATGTTAGGGGGACCGAGAGATGAATGCAAAAAACTTTAAAGTGATTGTGAAAAGGAGCAAAGATGTTAATATCAGTTTGGTTCTGTGAGACAGCGAGACCATTTCAATGGTGCTCAGAGCTCACCTCATCTGCCCCTTCTACGGATAAGGGACCTGAGGCCCAGACGTGTCCAGAGTCAGGTAGCTGGTTATTGGCACACTGGGTATTAAGCCTTTGGATGACTAATTTTGTCTTCTTTCCATAAGGTCATGCACCTCACATATAACCACTTTCTTGCAGGACTGAATAATTATTCAACAATTTTGGCATAAAATTTGATGGCACAGTTCCCTTTGCTATTACCCTAAGCTTTCGCTCTCCCCTTTAAGGACAACCAAGTCAGCTATGCAGTTCACAAAAAGTGGACCTGGTTATATGTCATCCAACAGCATTTGGTCCCTGCAAGCCTGTTTGGAAGCCAACCAATATTCTATAACCTACAGGAATACACTGAATCCTATGTCTTTGGAAGCAATACATTTTCCAGGTAAAGAATCAGTCTTTATTTGGAGGATGATGTAACTTCAACATAAAAAGTGACTTTCGTGGGTGGTGTGGGTATATTTAACCTTTTACAATCTCCCTCTACATCTCAGCTGAACTCACCAAAAGGCTCTCTGAATCAGACAGGTAAACACATTTTTAACTGCTAAAGTGCTATTCCGGGGCAAAGTTTTTCTCAGTTTCACAACAGCAGCTTCGTTGGAAACGAACAAAAAAAAGCAATCTATGAAAATAGGCCTGGGGAATGAAAAAAAAAAAAAATAACAAGCCTCGTAACTACTTTGGAACATGACAAATGTAATGTGACTTGTAGATATCAGCCCTGGTCCTGGTGACTGATACCAAAGTCTCTGAGGTACGTGTTCTAGGGAAAAATGAGGACAAAAATGGCAATGAGGACTACACCAGAAAGAACAATTAGTATTAAAAACAATGACCCCATTATAAAGGAACAGCGAAAGTAATTAAAACTGAGAAGAAAGTGCAAAAAACCCACGTACGTGCATTTGCTATTGTAGCAGACCTACACTTCTTAAAAGGAAAAGCAATGCGGGGTGCATTGGACAGGGTTCTTGAGCTCAGAATATCTTACAGTGGTGTACTCTTTGCCAAGAAGGCATCATCAATTAAGGTATTTGGCAGAGATCAGCCTCTAAAACTCATTATCACATAGACACCTTCCGTCTGATATCAATTCTGCACCCTGATGTTTCTCGCATCCTTTTCTACTGGGGAAATTCCAGTCCCATTCACTGCAGGCAGGTGTTTCTCCTTTTAAAGTGGCATCACTCCTACCTAAGGGATGAGAGTCTCCTGGTAAGGCTTAGCGGCAAGTGCGTACTACATCTGTACTACAAGGAGCAGCCCCTGATTTTCTTGATATGCATAGCTTTTCGGGGTTGGTATTAGACATGGCTTTCATAAATAATGCAGGTGTTTTTGTCATGTGTCACTGCTGGCTCTGTGGCTTCCAGGTAAGCTGGCGGCAGTACCTTATCTGGTACCTCAACAGGTGTTGGCTCTTCTGATGTTAGCTCGGTGGATGTGACATCAGTAGAAGGCTCTGCAGTTTCAGGGGAATGTTCAGCCGACGGTTCTGTCTCCTCTACATCTTTGACTTCAAACTGTCCAACCTCTTGGTCATCTGCATGCTCTTTTTTGGACTGTGGGTGAACTGACACCTTGATGGCAATTTGCTGAGGCTGCTCATGCAGCGATGAGGCGTCTGAGTCGGCGGCGGGGGAGTCGCTCCGCTTCAGAGAGTTGGGGATTGTGTAGACCTCATCCCTGTCTGCAGCCTCCTGGCCCTCTGGAGTATGCCTCACAAAATTCTGCCCCTGCTCCTCCAGCCCAACCACCTCCATAATCTCCTCCATGATAGTCCTGCAGTTCATAATGAGAGGCGGCAGAGGCACGCTCCTGGCGAGCTCTTCGATGTAGCGGGCGAATTCCATGGTTTTGAACTGGGTGACTTTGGCAAGCTCTAGAGTTTTGGCAGAGGTGATGATGGGGATGCGCTTGGCGATCTCGAACGCCTTCTGCAGCTTCTCTGCACCTTCGGTCCTAAAGAACTCATTGATGGCCTTCTCGGTCTTCTTTAGGTGGCTGCTCATCATGCACAGGCGGGTGATATTGAGGACCATGACGATGGTGAAGGCCACCAGGCACACGACCATGTAGTAGACACCCATGTCTCCAGAGGTGAAGATGACGCGCAAGGTCACCGTGTTGTTCACAGTGCCATAGATGTTAGAAGCCACGCACGTGTATTTGCCTCGGTCTGAGAAGGATACCTTGGTGATGTTCAGAAGGCCGCTGTCGTGCATTTGCCATTTTCCTGTCGGAAGCGAGAGAAGAAAATTCAACTAAGGACACAGAGCTCCCATGATTACAAACTGATATGTTTCTAAGAATATCTACTACTATGAACATCTACTTCACGTGCTTACTATGTGGCAGGCAGTGACATGCATCAGCTCACTGAACCCTCACAATAACTCTGCAAGGTGGCCCCTCACACTGCCTCTGTTTTACAGGATGAGGAAACTGAGGCACAGTCAGGTTAGACAACATTCCCAAGGGCACCAGCTTGGAAGCCGTAGAACTGGAAGAGGAACTCCAGTTCCAGAGGCTGCACTCTTAACTACCAAACCATATCGTCTAACTCCACATCCTAGTGAAAAAAGAGAGGAACAAACAATGTGGAAAACACTGTGCTCTGATTGAAGAGCTCCTTAACTTTAAAAGCAACTGATTCTCTAACCTGCCAGTAAGCATGCCTCTATTGAATATATGTTCACTGGGGAGGTTAATGCAATTAAATTGTTTACCTGAGTTTCTCTAATTTAAGACTGAAGTAATCCTTGTATGATCTCAGTTAATGAAAACATAATTTGTGTCATTCATTTTGAGACTCCGCAATTATCTATACTATTTAAAGTTACAAGCTAACAATGTGAGTATTCAGAGGCTGGATAGGAATTAATATCAATTTGGTTTAGCCTTGCAAATAAATTACAGATCCATCAAGTTGAAAATAAGCTTGACACGAAGGAGGACACGTACTGATAATACATGCGAGTTTTCTTACCCCCACTGCCCTCTCTGGAAAGCATCTAGCATCGCCTCAGGAAGGATATTTTGAATCCAGTGCAACACTTTGGTTTGAATTGAGCCTGCCCATCTACCTGCAGGTCAAAGACCCCTGTGAAACATGATACTAGCTGTGGCTTCAGGGTGTTAGGTCTGAGCCCTTCTGAAACCCTGCTACCTCCCTGGACTGTCCCATAGAGCAAATGAAGATCCCAGTTAGGTTTTTGGGGAGTTCTAAGGAACAGGCAGATATTTCTCCATAAAAACATTCTAGTTCCCGGAGCCGACTAGAGAAACCTCTCCTGAGAGCTGGGACAACTGAACACATAGTTTCCTTTTAAGCATCTATTATTGCACTGTGTATTACTTGTTTGCTCTCCTTATGGTACTGTTTTAATTCTAATAGAAGGCCTGGTAATTCCCAAAAGCATTTCTTTTGTTGTTTTGTTAATCCAGTGTTCCAGTGGACTATGGAATAAGGCAACAGAAGGCCTGTTTTCCCGCAGCATCCTCTGCTCCAAGGAACTTTCTTAAGGAAGCTGGAGGCGCCAGTGAGGTACCTCCTGGGGTTCTACAGTTCCTCCTGCCCACTGGCCAGGGCGAATCCGGCGGGAGCCTCTTGGTGGATGTTGTCACATGACTGTGCCTTCTGAAAGAACATCTGTGAAGAGCAGTTTCTGGTGTCCCCGAGTAACCCTCTTCTAACAATTCAGTCAGTGTATTTCCTCCAAGAGTAGAAAACACTGGTTTGGAAAATCGAGTGAATTTTCAGCTTCTTGTGAATGTGTATGAACAAACCAACCTACTAGGTCTGTGAAATTCTCGCTAATTCAGATGGGGCATGGGCAAGGCTTCTACCACTTTCATTCCAGGAACACAAATTTTGATATTTCAGCTGCAGATTTATTCAAATATATAATGACCTGAGGCCAGGAAAGTTACCTTGTCAATTTATTTTCTTATAATTTGCATGTCTCATAAAAGTAGACTGCAGCAGGCATGGACAAAAACAGAACAAAACTCTGATTGAAAGCTTATTCTATACAGAAGACATTGGGTTCTAGAGACTTACAGGCTATGCTTGCAGTTTCTCATATTTACCTTCCTTTTGTTGGAAAATATAGCAGAAAATAGAGTGGAGGAGGGTGAGAAGGTGAGGTTATTTGTGTGAAGAATGGTTAGGATCAGTTTGTTTACCTCCTCCCCATCTGTACCACTTTTTGGAACAATTATCTATAAATATAAGGAAAAAGTAGTCTGAACCTGGATACAGAAGAACAGAACACTAACAAGACAGGCATCTGATGGTAATATCAACAGCCTTTCCCCCAAACCTAAGTAACAACTTTAGTAATAATTATGTTCTAAGTGTTACAGAAAAATAAAATGTGAAAATACTAGTTACAACATTCCAATGCTTTTCTCTATTGAATATTTAAAAATGTTTCTGAACATGAACTTTTAGAGTTTTCAGATATGCTTTTGTCTACTGATATGTATTTAATCTACAACCAAACAGTTCAATTCAGACAACTACTTATAGACCCTTCAAACGTTTTTTGTGACATTGTTAAAAGGGGCATAGCTTGGAATCAAATGCAGTCTAATGTGGTGACATGTGTAGTTCGTTTTGGGGAAATCTGTGAGATGTCTAACTGATAAATTATTACTTAGGAGTATATTCAGATTCTTAATCCAGCACAGTGGGTCCCCAGCCTTAATGGTTTTCATATACTTTATCCAATACTTAATTTTATTTATTCTGAAAGTTTAAAGCCCAGCCATGTATCTGTGAACTATATTAACTATATACCACGACAAATATGAATGCACATATTATAATCCTAAAGCAGTTGGGTTATTACCTATAGCGCTGTACGCTAACAAACTAGCTAAATGAGAACACCACAGCTCTCTCTGCCAGCAATTTCCTGTTTCCAATGGAGGACAAGGATACCAAAACGTCTCTTTTGTTTTCAGTCCATTACTAGATTCCTCTTGAACAATCATCTTTATTTTATGGGTTAAGGTAATTTTTTTCTTTTTTTGAGATGGAGTCTCACTCTGTCGCCCAGGCTGGAGTGCAGTGGTGCAATCTCGGCTCGCTGCAAGCTCCGACCCGGGTTCACGCCATTCTCCTGCCTCAGCCTCCCGAGTAGCTGAGACTACAGGCGCCCGCCACTACGCCCGGCTAATTTTTTTGTATTTTTAGTAGAGATGGGGTTTCACTGTTAGCCAGTATGGTCTCCATCTCCTGACCTTGTGATCCACCCGCCTCAGCCTCCCAAAGTGCTGGGATTACAGGCGAGAGCCACCACACCCAGTCTTTTTTTTTTTGAGACTGAGTCTTGCTCTGTCGCCCAGGCTGGAGTTCAGTGGCGCGATCTCGGCTCACTGCAAGCTCCGCCTCCCGGGTTCACGTCATTCTCCTGCCTCAGCCTCCCGAGTAGCTGGGACTATAGGCGTCCGCCACCTCGCCTGGCTAATTTTTTTGTATTTTTAGTAGAGACAGAGTTTCACCGTGTTAGCCAGGATGGTCTCCATCTCCTGACCTCGTGATCCGCCCATCTCGGCCTCCCAAAGTGCTGGGATTACAGGCGCGAGCCACGGCGCCCGGCCACGTTAATGTAATGTTAATGTCACTTAGAATTCTGTTGGGTGAGATATGGTAAAATGAGTATGTGACCTGGATGAGAATATACTATTACCAGACCACAAAGCAAGTCCAACTCTTTCCAAGTCAACACAGTTCTAAGACTAGCATAGAAGAAAACTAAGGTCCTGCAGCCTTGAAGGTTATGTATGTCTGTATTCCCCACCCGCTCTTTTTGTAAAGGCCAACACATTAATTTGTTCTGGGAACCAAGACTCCAAATATTTCCTCTCAGCCTCAGCCTGCCCTTCTATTAGTGAAAAATAAAGATTTCTGCACATTCTACTGCCATCTACAGCTCTGAAAACTAAAGATGGTGCAAATTCTGTTTGGAGACTCCTCCCACATCAGCTTCGGACTCATGCTCAAGAAGAATCTCCATCCACACGGCACCTGTCCAGACAGGAACATCTCGAAAACGTTCTTGTTGCTGCATGTTACCATTTGCATCCGTCTATAAACACCTGGCCCTGCGACTCATTCTAGAAGGGTCCCGACTTCAGCTGCCAGAAAGTTATACAAACACCTACAGTGACTATCACAGATCTTCGGTGCTTTACACGTGAAGTGGGGATACACAATGCAGTCCCCATGTATTTTAAACTGTAACTGAGTGGGAATGTCAAGCATATGCACCGAATGTTCATGAAGCTGCATCACTTCAGCACAAATAAAATCCAAAATGTCAGCAGCGGACGCCAACTCAGTTCTACATGCGATGATTCTGGAGGAAACAACAGAGGCAGCCATTTCGCTATGACCTTCTGAATAGAAGGCTCTCACGCTCCTCCTGCACTTGGGCTCAGTCACACACGTCCTGTTCCTTGCGCAGACTGTAGCCACGCCCCCCCCAAATGCCCTTCTTCCCTCCCCTCTCTGTCTGCTCCTGTTCTGGAAGGTGATGCACACCTGAGGCTTTAGACTAAAATGCTTACACAAGCTGCAGGACAAAAGCTGCTGCATCTCATGTCTCCTGGAGACTAGAAATTGCCAGGGACCTGTCACAGTCTTCACCAAGAAACTCCAGGCACAAGAGTTAAATGTGAAAATCTCCTAGAGGTGGATAACAGTGTTGTGGTGATAGTCTCTCCTTTGCAAAGACAAAAGCTAGCAGATGTTGTTTCTGAGCCGTACTGCAGTGCATGGGTTATGCCACACAACAAAGCTGACATTTGTAGAAGGGCAGTGATCTTTTTTTATCTTGTTCACCAATTCAGTCAACAAATATCATTGAGCAAACTGTCTGTGTTCCAAGCTCCATGCTGGATGATGAGAACACAAAGATGAGTGAGACATGACCCCTGACTGCAATACAAAAAATCAAGTTCCAAAAGAAAAACAGATGCCGAGACACAACCACAGCATCATGTGGTAAGTATAACGGCATCTGGGAGGGACTCAAGCGGACAGAGCAAGGGCTTCCTAGAGGCCACTGCTCATCCCGATCCGCTGGCACAGGTAGGGAGAGGAATGGGGGTAAAAGAGAAAGAACCTTTGAGGTCACAGGGAGCACATGAGCACAAGAGAGAACACTGTGAGCCGCTGGAGCTGACCACTAGAAAACCGAGAAGGGCTCAGATGGAGGAAGGCAGGGCCGGATTACAAGAGGGCCCCCAAATGTGCAAGAGCTTTATATCTATCCTGCAGGAGAACGGGAGCCCCGCCTGCTTCCCAACCTCATTTACATGACTTTTCCCCTGACAGGTTTGCCTTACTGTATTTCTTAAGAGGGGCCACAGGACCTTCCCACATGCTCCCTTTTGCCTGCAAGGCCTCCTTTCTCCCCACCCCAAGTCCCAGGCTCACACACTTAGCCCAGTTAAGACCCCATCCTCAAGTCTTGCTCCATTTCCCAATAAGGCCTTGTGTGAACTCTGAATAAATCAGTGGAGGAAACCTGAAAGTCCAGAAGCAGACGCAGCCAAGCATAGGAAGTTTAAAGATGAAGACGACTGCGTTTCAAATTGCGGGGTTGGGGGGGTGGGGTGGAAGACTATTGGGATAGATGACTGTTCATCTGCAAGAAAATAAAGGCAAATTCCTCCTTTATGTGATACATAAAAATAAATTCCAACTGCTCTGAAGATCTAAATGTAAAATTAAAAGTATAAAATTAATAGAGGATATAAAATATTTTTATAACCTTGAAATAGGAAGTCCTTTTTAAAGCATTTCAAGCACCTCAGAAGCTGTAAAGGAAAACACCAGTGGATCAGATTTCCACTAAATTAATTTTTTTCCCTATAAAATATGCCATATTAAAATTAAAAGCAAATGACGAACCAGGAGAAAATTCTAGAATGTCTGACAGACAAATGCTTAATGACTCTAAAACATAACGAACAGCTATAAATCAAGCAAGTCAAGACAAACCCAAAAGAAGAAACAGGAAAAGGCTGTGAACAGATCATTGGCAAAAACAAGAAATGTGAATGGTGTCTCTGTGTAGAAAATCACTAATATGTAAATTATGATTACATTTATAGAGATTACAGTCATTTTTAAAACAACTTTTTCATCTTTCAGGTTGCCAGAATAAAGGGGAGTCGCTAATGCCAATGCCGGCAGTGGAAAGTGACGGCTGCCTGGCTGGGTAGCTGTGAGGGGCAGGCCCGGTAGCTCATGGCCCTTCTATCACACACAACTCACCGCAGCCTGGATGGCCGACTCCTGCCTAGCTGCTCAGCCTTCTTTCATTAATGCTTTTCCTTTTTTTTTTTTTTAATGTTGCTGAGAATGTAGGGTAAGGGGCACTCCCATGTGCTGCAGGTAGTCGTCAGGCTGGTAACACTGTGGAAGGCTGATTTGATCACAACTTAAAATGAAAGTAGCCTATGACTCACTCTTAGACTTCTTGAAATTCTTCAAATCAGGCAAGCCTAGGTTGACTGTAAAAACAGTAATGATGTAAACAAACCAAGGTAATATAAGAACAGTGTTTCTTCCCAGGGACATAGTTCAGAGCTTTCCTCCCCAGCTCACTTTCTCTGGGAGAAGCCATAATCGTGGTCAGTTCCACACCAGGAAGGCAGCTGACCTGAGATGCCCACGTGGTATGGCCCAATGTCTCCTCAACAGGACAGTGCCAGGTAGCCCATCTAGCAATGAGAGAACAGATCAACAGCATCCTATGGTTACAATTAAACCTGTAAACAGCAAGAGATTCTACAGTCCAGGGGTGACTGTGACTTAGTGTGAAACCAACATACAACAACATCAGAACTAACGCTCACACAAACAACTTCTGAGTAAATTATTGCTGTACAGCAAGGAGCAGCAATGAGCAATGCATTCTGAACTGAAGAATCACAGGGGAAGTGAGAGCACAACCTCCACAGATCCTGTAATCATAGATTTTCTCCAAACATCACTTCTACCGAAACCTTAAATCTTTCCAGGTTTACCTTAGGATCACTGAGCATTAAAAATTACATATTCAACTTGAGAAAGCTGACTGAAAAAAAAATTAACATTATACCCAAATGCTAAGCTCTTAAAATTTCCAATCACTTATTTGAAAAAAGGACCTACTTTTCCTCAGAGACATCTTTTTATGAATGCATGTGTGTAAACAGTGATGGACATATGGTTTGTCTATATTCCCAGTGAGTGGTATAAATGGATTAAAACTGTATTAACGATCCTGTTTAGACACTTTGGCTCTTAAGCCTCACACACCCATGCTTTCCCAGGAGAAGAATTTAAATCTGCCAAAACAAGTATGTTAGTTTCTTGAAACCAACTTAAAAATATTCAGATAGTGAGAGTTCCAATAAATGTTTATGCAAATAATAAATGAAATACAATATTCACTCAAACAACGATTTCGTAGAATCAGCACCCTTCAAAGAAGCACAAGATGTGTGCATATGTGTTTGTGTCTATAAATGTGGCACATATTTTGTGAAATATGGGCTACGGAAGAGAAAGGATTCATGCCTCTTTACCAAACATAATTGAAAGCAAATTTAGCACCGCACGGCTGCACCTGTTACAAGGCTTGTGCAGAAGATGACAGCTCCTTGAAGCCACTGCAGCATCAGGTTATGAATCCCAGAAGCTGCAAGTGCTCTTGTGCCTTCCCAACCCCACCCACAACCCTCCCAAGAGACCTCCTCAGAGAGGACTAGGGCAGCTCTAACAAGCTATTTCTTACATCACGCGGAGCAAAGGTGGCCTGGGATAATACAGGCTTAGCTAAGCTTTCAACTCAGGAAGGTGGGGATGGAAGGATTTTCTGTTCAGAATCTAGTTCTGTTCTACTTCAAGGTACTAATATCTGAAAAGAACCTACTGTCTTTTTATTTCCTGGAAAAGAAAACATCTGTTCCTCTAGCTAATTTGATCTGGTAATCTTAATATTTAAAGTGCCAAGTATGTAATTCCATGTGGGTTCATAATAGTCTTTTCTAGAGAGTAGCTACAGGTGGTCCTCCAAAATAAGAGCACCCTACTCTTAGTTCACATACATCACTTCCATTTTGGGAATCTTACCTGTCATCGTATCTGAGATGGATCTGGAAGCGTCTTTTCACTGCTAAGACTAAAGCTATCTGGGGTCACATCCCAAGTGGAGCACAATTCACTGAAGAAACACACACATGGTGGTCACCAGGTTGGCACCTGATATGGCTCAATTCAGAAAATTAACCTTAGTAATGTAAATTAAACTGCTTCTATGGATCTACTTTGGAATGATTCTTTAGTTAGCCAAGGGGTTGCTCCTTTGGGTTAGGAGCAGAGTTTCTCATCTCGGGTACTATTGACATTTGGGGCTGGATAATTGTTTATTGTTGGGGTCTGTCTTGTGCAATGCAGGCTGTTTAGCAGCACCCCTGGCCTGTACCCACTTGAAGCCAGGAGCACAACCCGCTTGACCCCACTGGTTATGACAACCAAAAACATCTCCAGACTTGGCCACATGTCCTCTGTGGAGAAAATAGGTCCCAGCTGAGGACCACGGGGTTAGGCAAATGCAAAGTTCATCTGGTGCATAATACTTCGTAATTTCCACATACACTGCTTTCTTCTGAGGTAGAAGCACATTAGATATCAAAGGCCCTTTGTACACAGAAGTGATGCACCAGGAAAGGAGACCTCTGATGAGAATCCCAAACTCACTGTCATAGCAGTCAGGACATTATTTTGAAATTTCAAATAACATTTAAGGGATACGAATTTGTTTTGCATTTACTGAGTTTTGAAAAGGTTGAGAAATTGAGAGAATATTAAATTACCCAGAAAACTCTTTCCTTTCTTTACAAAACACACTATATTAAGAAACAGGGATTTTAGCAATTGAAACATATTATTGTGAGGATATAGTACAATATTAACAATAATAATAGCAGTGCCACTTACTGAGAGCTTGCTATGTTCCAGGTACCTCTGCTAAGCATTTAAGACTTACAATCCCACTTTCAGTAAAAAAGGATTATCTCTATTTCATAGACAAGAAAACTATGGTTCAGAAAAGTCAAAGAACTTCCTTAAAGACTCTATAGTGTGATTCTTCTGAATTTCCAATCATATATTCATAATTACATATTTTCCAATAATATATAAATAATATGTTCACAAATCATAAATTGTGTTTGGTACCATTTGATGTTGTGTTTTTGAGATAGGATCTTGCTATTGCCCAGGCTGGAAAGTAGTGGTGTGATCAAGGCTCACTGTAGCCTCAAACTCCCAGGCTCATGCAATCCTCCCATCTCAGCCTTCCCAGTAGCAGGAACTACAGATGTGTGCCACCAAGCCCTGCTAACTTTTTTTTTTTTTTTTTCCCATAGAGACAGGGTCTCACTATGTTGCCCAGGCTGATCTTGAATTCCTGGGCTCGAGTGACCCTCCCATCTTGGCCTCCCAAAGTGCTGGGCTTATAGCCATGAGCCACTACACCTGGCCTTGATGAGTGTTTTAAATGTCAAATATTTAATATACTAAACAAGAATTCAGTATAACACGTTAATATAGGATATATTAGAGGTAAAGGATAATTTACATTTAATGCCATGGACACTGACCTCTTGATATGTAAATATTAAGTAGGGGGGTGATAACTACAGTCTTAACACTGGCTGACACAGTTTGTCATGGTCCCTTGCAGAATTAGTTAAAAGACATATTACAATCTATTCAAAGAACCCTGAAAAAGTAGAGGGATAAAAACAATAGAGCAATGTAAACTAGAGGCAAAATTTATAATAATGAATTCCCTAGCACTATAGTAGCAGTTGTGACAATTGTGGATTCAGTGCTTCATTGTTTTTGGCAACCAGACACTACAGGAGTACAGAAAACAAATCCACAAGAAAAGTAAAAAACCTAACTTAACGGAAGAATTTCAAACTTATACGAGGGCTGAAACCAGTTGATTTTCTTGAAACCCTTGTTACTTATCTTAGGTGCTAATGTTAATGTAAATGGTTTAAAGTCACAGTAAGAAGCAACAGTGAAAATACACTGGATAATTAGTGCCTGAAATAGTTAGGACTTAATTCCTGGCTACTATACATTTCGACTCACTTCTAGCAAAAGGAAAACTGAAAACAGTGTATTTCGTGGCCATTTGTGGTTATTGCTTGTTGCATGTTGTCTGCTTTATGGTGGGTGGACTACCCCAGACAGGATCTTGCTGAACTACAAAAACAAAAGTCTTCCAGACAGAGATCACACATGAGCCTCTCCTGATCCTGTGGAATTGAAGTGACAGCACCAGGCAAGCAAAGCAAACCAGCTGCTGCTCCTGCCAATGACAGGAAATAGCCCCATTGTCGCTGGGCCTGGAGGGGCCGGCATGAATAACAGCTCTCTCAGCTTTTCAGCAGAAACAAGACATGAAATTGCTCCTTTCCAGTCTAATCACAAAGTGAATGGCAGTGTGCTCCCTGAGTGACTCACCGATGATTTTGAGCACCTTTTTGTGCATGTGCAGGCCATGTACACACACACGTTCCGGCACAAATCCTAATACTGTCTGACCTTGCTATTGGTAGTGAGGATGCCTTTTCCATCTAGGAATTCTTCTCACATTCACTCAGTCTGGGTGAGAGGCTCTTCAACATTTTTCACCTATGGGAATCTAAAGGATGATGTGGTGGGTCACGGAGGGAAAATGAACACCCGCTGGCCACACTCTGGTTGTGTCATATCCTCTGGTTTCACCTGGTTTCTCATCTGTATACATGAGGATTAATAACACTTCACTGTCAGGCTTATTATAAGGATTAGAAATAATATACGTCACTTGGTGCAGGGACTTAGTAAATGGCAGTTGTTAATGAAAATTATAATTTTGTTAGTTTGGTTCTAACAGTAGTCTTAGTGTATACGGTTCTAGGATATTAGTATCATTTTTCTTTTCTTTTTCCTTTTTTTTTTTTTTTTGAGATGGAGTCTCACTCTGTCACCAGGCTCGGGTGCAGTGGCGTGATCTCGGCTCACCGCAACCTTGGCCTCCCAGGTGCCAGTGATTCTCCTGCCTCAGCCTCCTGAGTAGCTGGGATTACAGACATGTGCCACCTCACCCAGCTAACTTTTGTATTTTTAGCAGAGATGGGGTTTCACCATGTTGGCCAGGATGGTCTCAATCTCCTGACCTCATGATCCACCCACCTTGGCCTCCCAAAGTGCTGGGATTACAGGCATGAGCCACCGTGCCTGGCCCAGTATTTGTCATACTATATTCAATCACCTCTTTGTTATTTAAAAAACATGCTCCATTTAAACTTCTAGCCTATTGGCCTGAAAAGTGGAAATCTATGTCCATGTTATAATATGGGCATTTCCCCCATCAAAAATGAAAAGTTAAAGACTATAGGTTTACCAATAGGCCATTCCAGCTCTCAGATTCTGATATTTTATGAGCAAGAATCTCTCATTTCTGTTGTTTTCTGTGTATTGCCTGGTTGTTAGGTACACTGTTTTGTATATTATCCCATGTTGCTTATGCTCTGAAATTACCATCATGCATTGTAATTACAAAAGCTGAGCTGGAACATCAACTACTAGTATCACGAGTTCTTTTTAAAACTTGAAAGTTTTAAAGAGATTTAAAATAGCTAACTGATTTATCAGCAAGGCTGCTGGCTACAAACCAGAGTGCTGAATTCTGATGGAGCGGTTCTCTGCGCCAAAGGCTTCTGACTAGCAGCCACTAGCCTGGAGTCTACTGACAGGCTACTACTATAGTCCATCTTAGCACCCACAAACAAAAGAAAATGGAGCCAAATACGACTACCAACTAGTTCAACGCCCTCAATATACAGATGAAGGAGGCACGGTGCAGAGTCAGCTTGCCAATACTGAGTCAGCAGTTCCAAGGACCTTTTTGCTAAGACACCACATATGTAACTCAGAAGCAGTAAGATACTATACTTTGGGATAATCCTCAAAATGTTGAAACTGAAATTCAGCCCCCAGCACTATGCTGTTCCCACAGTTCTCTTCCTCTCTAGGACTGAGGAGTTCAGTGTCCCAACCCAGCTCTTTAATACCCAGGGATAACCTTTGCTTCAGGGTCCATGTAAAAGGGAGATCCAGGTCTGAGGTCTTTGTTCCCTTTGATTCAGTTGCCCTGGGTTCCCTAGCGATGGCTCAGCCCTGCAGAAAGACCTGCTAAGGTACCTGGGCTGCAGTGTCTTTGTTACCATGGCTACTGCCCTCTGTTCACAAGTGTGACATCACTGCCTTCTGACTTGTCCTGGAGGAAGGGGCTGTAGGAACCAAAACCACTGTGGGCTCGGGGCTGTGTTCCCTCATCTTTCCACTGTCAGTAGTAAAGGTTCTGGTCATAGCCACTTTTTAAAATTGAGACAGAGTCTCACTCTGTCGCCCAGGCTGTAGTGCAGTGGCGTGATCTCTACTCACTGCAACCCCCACCTCCTGGGTTCAAGAGATTATTCTGCCTCAGCTTCCTGAGTAGCTGGAATTACAGGTGCGTGCCACCGTGCCTGGCTAAGTTTTGTAATTTTAGTAGAGATGGGGTTTCACCATGTTGGCCAGGCTGGTAACAAACTCTGGATCGCCTCCCAAAGTGCTGGGATTACAGGCCTAGTCATAGCCACTTAATAATAGCAGGACTTTGGGCAAATTTCAGTAAAGGGGCATTTGAATTATAACATCTCCAAGGTGCCTTCTAATTTACCTTTGCTATGGTCCCACAATTCCTCTTGGTGGGTAAAAGTTCGACTCTCCTAGGTTAAACACAATTCATAATATATAATGTTTTTGACTTAAAGGAAGAAGCTTTATAATGCTCTACAACCTTGACTGGCTAACCAAAAGCAATGTGAGTGACAGCACTACAGCAAACCCCACAATCCGGCCAATTAGACAGCTAGCAGCCTTAACCATTCGGAACACAGCTGTGAACCAGGAGTAGGCAACTGCAAGAAAACTCCATTCACTTAGCTCCTAAGGAGATATACAGCATTAGCCTCTATTCTTTTTTCAGGGCAATTAAGATAATATGAGGAAAAGAGATCTAAAATGTAGGTTTTCCTAGAGCAGAAACTCTTCTGGGGATTGCTCACTGGTTAAAGAATTGTGGAACAGGAGGCCAATGTGAATGGAAGAAACTAATAAGCTGCTACTTCAGAACAATGGTCTTTTCACTCCCCCACCCCAACCCCTCTACTTCACACAGTAAATGCCTAGGAAAGCAGGTTAACTCCTTCTGGTCAATCTGACCAGGCTTGGGTTTTCAGACAAATTACTTCACGCATCTAAAACAAGAAATGCACTGATTCCCAAAGACCCACTCCTCTCTCCGGCTAGTCTTTCCCAGAGTGAGGTGATTCACACTTTTTGGTCACAAATGCATTTATTAAAAACCATGCAGTCTCCTGTTGCCCCACATCCTTCCTTGTTATTGCATCGTCCCTCCCTCCCTGCCTCAGTCTAGAAACTGCAGCCAGGACTCAAGGAATACAGAAGGATCCCAGCCAGTGGCTGAGACTTGCACTGAAGTTTCTTTTCAGAAGTGTGGTCTTTAAATCCACAGCCAATGAATTAAATGAACATTTAATGATAAACAATGGCTATATTGTTTATTCCAGCCATCTCCATGAAAGAAAACAAAACTCCCTTAAAAATTGAGTATATTACTTAGGAAAATCCACTTTACATTTGTCTCTATAATGTATTGGATGTATTATATTACAAAATTCCAAGACGCCTTTTAAAAGACTTCTGTGTTTGTCCTTTGTCTTTGTGTCAACGAATGAAAACAATGAATTAATTGCTTCTTTGAATCCTTAAGGATATATATTCGCTTTCCTGCCTTAGAAAAACAAGACAAAATGAGATCTTTAAATCATTTGCATGAGAAGAACTAACACCATGGGTGCTGGCTCCAAAGCTCCTGTTTGTATTTTATTATGACATTTGATACAACTTTAAAGCCTACCTCCTCCTCTCTCCTTCTCATCCTCTTCTTCTTTCAGCAGCTTGCCAATGGAATTATACCACTTGAACTGTGGGTCAGGGATGCCATAAACACTACAATTAATCAAGGCACTGTTCCCTTCCTTGACTATGATATGGTCAGTTCTGGCAATGATTACGGGCACAGAGCCCAAGACCACGTTAGTGCCATTTAAAGTGCTGTTAGTCACACTCTTAGCGGTGGCTAGAGTGGATACTAGGATTAAAAAGGGCACAGAAGGTAGAAAGCACACAGTCAGATGGCTCTTCAGTCGATCCATCTTCTTTGCTTGCTCTGTAAGGCAATAGAGAGATGGTTTGCCAACCGAATCTTCTATCAGACAACACACTGTTCACAGCAGGTCATGGGACAAACCTGTCCTGGGTCCATAGAGTTGGTACTTGAACAAGAACCTGTTTTTAAGGAAACAAAAATATATATACATAAACATTAGCATTCATCCATTAAAAATACTATAAAATGTTAGCAATGCAGCTAAAATACAAACATCTACATACTTTTTTTTTTTTTTTGAGATGGAGTCTCGCTCTGTCACCCATGCTGGAGTGCGGTGGGGCGATCCTGACTCACTGCAACCTCCGCCTCCCAAGTTTAAGCAATCCTCCTGCCTCAGCCTCCCAAGTAGCTGAGATTACAGGTGCCCACCAACATGTCTGGCTAATTTTTGTATTTTTAGTAGAGATGGGGTTTCACCATATTGGCCAGGCTGGTCTCAAACTCCTGACCTCAGGTGATCCACCTGCCTCGGCCTCTCAAAGTGCTGGGATTATAGGCGTGAGCCACCGCACCCAGCCAAACCTATGTACTTTTTAAACGAAACACAACATAAGATTGTTCTGGATGTAATCATATTTCTCACAGAAATCATAATTTTGTTTTTTGATATCAAAACATATAGCTTTTATAGGAACAAATATATTTTGTATATTAAATTTATATTTTATTTCATAGAGCTCAAAAATGGATTCAGGCTGCTTTCATTTACCACGACAAGCTATCTTTCCTCCACATTACTTCTCTTCATTGTGGAGGACCTAATTGTTCACCTGGGTGCTCCTTAACCTCTTCTCTCCCAATAAACGTGACTTCTAGTCTACGTCACTGGTCATGGCGTGGGCTCTGCCAGCATTTGGAAGGACTGCATCAGATCACTCTGGCATTCTCCTAACTCCCCATTACAGCTTCCAGAATGTTCCTTACTGTCTCATTCAACTTCCCATGCTCCTATGAGCTCCATCTCATCTAGCGCTCTCTGCTCTGTTACACTTACAGGCTCCAGATCACTCATGTACGCCCTGGTTTCAATCTCATCTGCCTTCCACAGGCCGGGGAACATCACCGGACATTACGGTTGGCTGCACTTCTATATCCAAAGATCTAACTTTCACCTAGTCCTCTATCCTCCATTTCATTCTAATCCTATAGCCATGCCTTCTTCAAAGGCAGAAGTTGTTATTTCAATTCTGCTTACAGTAACACTGAAGGGGCACCTGGTGATGATAAATTAGCTTCAGATCATATTTTTTTTTCAGTAGGAAAGAAAAGAGTTTTGTTTTGCCATAGATTTCCATACACCCCACCAAACTGGAGTGCTTTCCTACCCTAGGAAGCCAACACATTACGCCACCAGCTGAAACCCTGTGGCCAAGGGAGATAGCACAGACTGCAGTGGCATGATAGACACCCTGCCATGACTTTGCAAATGTCTTTCTTTACTTGGCTAAACTTGTGGTTTCCTTTGTGGTTGGAAAGCTGACCTATTGAATACAGAACAGCTGTGAAGAGCGTAGCCTCGGGTGAGAGAGAGACAAGGCCAGGATTCTGGACAGAACCACTTTCACTGGCTGTGTGTCTTGGGCAAGTACAAGACAATTATAAGGATTCACAATCAAATGTATATCAAACATGTATGTACTGTTGCCTTGATAAACAAGAATTATTAGCACATTGTATAAACCATCCTTTATTGAAATTATGCTTCTCAAATCTATTTTTAAGTTATGTCTTCTAAAAGCCAGACCTTGAGTTTTCTTTAAAACGTTATTATAAATTACAAATAATTATAAATGACTTTCAGCACTGGGTCCTTTGCAGGGGCTCAAGTCTGAGAATGCATGAGCTGCCCCCTTAGGTGTATTCTGTGGTGAGCATATTGAGGGCAAGAGCTGGGTCACTCATTATTGACTCCCTGGTGCCCAAGCCATAGCAGATGCCTGGCTAAATACCATGGGGGAGAATCAGAGACAAGACAGGTTGGGAGATGAGTTCTAATAAATATGGGTGGTAAATACAACTTTTCCCCCCAATTAAAGAGAATGCAACAAATGGAAAATCAAACTGAATTTTAAAGTGCATATCTCAAGATACTCTGTTTTCAAACAGAGGCTCTCCATATTTGGCTTTCTACTTGCAAACACATTGTGCTAGCAGAGTAAAGAGAAGGGGACACTGCTGTGCTATTATATTTTAATAATGTCAGCAGGTGCTTTGGGCTACAAACACAGCAACTGTTCTGAAATGGAATCCAGTTCCCTTAGAGACCTTATGAAACACAGAAGCAGAGACTTTCATTTTATGCAGGAATTTCAGTTAGCAAAATAGTTTCCCTCTTCCTCATTTTTACTCTCATCCTCTCCCATCTGGAAGAGTTACTAAGGTACAGAAGACATAATGCATCATTTACAGGTTGTTTGTATAAAAGCATTTTACTCTAAAATTCTGTGAAAATTGATTCAAAGTAAAGTACCAAATTAACACTAATGAATTAACAGTTTCAGTAAGAATTCACTCTCAATTTACTCTTTCACTTCAGATTTTTCAAAAGGTATTTATTATGTGCTGGGCACACTGCCAGGATTTAGGGGATGGGAAGTGCCACAAAGCTCAATAAACCACAGACCATGTCCACTCACAGTCTAGTAGGGGAAAGATGTACAGATAACTTCAATATGTTCTCTAGATGCTATGGGCTTGGAGTTGGGTAGGAAGGAGGGGCACCAAATAGCTTGGGTGCCACCTAGAGATGATGTTTGTTGACTACCCATCCAGCCTCCAGGCCCTCTTCTGCCTTCCTTTCTGCAAGTCCCAGAGCTCACAGGGTAGAAACTTCTAGTCTTTCTCATCACCCCACGGCATGTGCACCTACCAAACTTGACACTGCTCCCTGGCGTATGATCTTGCACTTTTCTGTTTTGTGTTGAGGAAATTCCTTCTCGATTACAAGAAGAGCTCCTGGATAGCAAAAACTTATACATATAGTTCAGGAGGATTTCCATATTGCTAGGCACCCATAATCATGTTTACACACTTGCTGTATGAAGCCATGCTTATATGGAATCCAGTGGCAATTATTTAAGAACAAATTACAATGTGTTGCCGGAAGAACATAAGATATCACGTGACTTTGGATGCTGGCAAAATATTCTGCAAATGTACTTTTTCAGCTTGTTTGATTAGGATCTTACAGACAGCACCACGAAAAGTTTGGCTGAGCCAGGCATAGTGGCTCACTCCTGTAATTCTAGCACTTTGGGAGGCTGAGGTGGGTGGATCACTAATATGGTGAAACCCCATCTCTACTAAAAATACAAAAATTAGCCGGGCATGGTGGTGCACTCTTGTAGTCCCAGCTACTTGAGAGGTTGGAGCAGGAGAATCACTTGAACCTGGGAGGCGGAGGTTGCAGTGAGCCAACATGGCATCACTGCACTCCAGCCTGGGCGACAGAGCGAGACGCTGTTTCAAAAAAAAAAAAAAAAAAGTTTAGCTGATAACAATCTAACATTGTGAAAGACATTTGAGCCAGCAAAGAGTAAAATAACAATCTAACATTGTGAAAGGGATTTGAGCCAGCAAAGAGTAAACCCTAAGTACTATAATCCAGCAGCTTAAAATGCAGTCCTTCAAAATACAAGAACAAAGACCACAGATTTCAAAACCAGGCTTAACAAAAGCTACAATGGACAAGTTGTTAAACCTCATAATCTTTGGGAAAACTCTGAAAGACTACTTTATTTTCTATAAATAGAACAAAAGAGAAATATTTAGCAAATATCAAATGTTCTTTATTTTGACCCCTTCCCTACCTCCCAGCCATCGTATTTTATCTAAAAATGTTTAATAAAATGCTTTGTTCAGTCCTATTTCTTCTTTCTCCACCTATAATCAATGAGACTGTTGCCCACGTATTTCTGGAGCTAGAAGGAAAAGGAACTCTTGTGTAAGGGGTGTTTTGTACTAAATGAATATTATTGTTTTTCCTTGGCAGAGTCAATTTGGGTATTGCCCCATCTACTCTGATGAATAATTCGTAGAGTGATGCAACTGGATTTTGTTGCAACACCTACTGAGAGTTACCCCTATTTTAATTTGCGTGGGAATGATGCCACAGGCACATAAGCTACCTTCTACATGAAAACACATTCTTCATAGGGTTACACTCATGAAGCATGGAGGGGAAGGCCTAATTTCATATGAATTGGAAAGTGGCAATAAAATACTCATTAAGACATGAATGCTATCTTTTCAAAACTGGTAGTCAACTCAAGCCATTTCAGTTATGAATATGTTTCTGCCACTTCCTTTCCCATATATCATAATGAATTCAAAATATCCATGTCTTTTTTAAACAAAAATTAAAAATTTGTTTCTGCAATTAAAAAAAACAAAAGGGAACAAAATTCTCATAGGTCCATTCTATCCCACCTAACATCTTTCAGGATCAGCATAGAGTCTCTTGAACAACATGGGTCTGAACTGCTCAGTCCCCTTATATGCAGGTTTTTTTTTTTTTTTTTTTAACAGAAGTTACACTGAGTGTGCCTGCCTCTCCTTCCACCTCTTCCACATCCACCACATATGAGACAGCAAAACCAGCCCCTCCTCCTCCTCCTCCTCAGACTACTCAACTTGAAGATGGTGAGGCTGAAGACATTTATGATGATCCACTTCCCCTTAGTGAATGGCAAATATATTTTCTCCTTCTTAAGGTTTTCTTAATAACACTGTCTTTTCTCTAGCTTACTTTATTATAGGAATACGGTATATAATACACATAGCATACAAAATATGTGATAATGAGCTGTTCATGTCATCAGAAAGGCTTCTGGTCAACAACTGGCTATTAGTAGTTAAGTTCTGGGTCAAAAATTACACAAAGATTTCCAACTGCATGGGGAGGGGTTGGGTGCCCCAACCCATGTTGTTCAAGCATCAACTATACTGAATTTTAGGTAATCAGGGTGATCTCTGAATATAAACTATGGTGATAGGGTTTGGCTGTGTCCCCACCCAAATCTCACTTTGAATTGTAATAATCCCCATGTGTCAAGGGCAGGGCCACGTGGAGATAATTAAATCATGGGGGTGGTTTCCCCCATATTTTCCTTGTGGTAGTAAGTCTCATGAGATCTAATGGTTTTATAAATGGGAGTTCCCCTGCACAAGCTCTTTCCTTGCCTGCCGCCATGTAAGACATGCCTTTGCTCCTCCTTTGCCTTCCGCCATGATTGTGAGGCCTCCCCAGCCATGTGGAACTGTGAATCAATTAGATCTCTTTGCTTTACAAATTACCTAGTCTCAGGTATGTCTTTATTAGCAGCATGAAAACAGATACATACGGGAATCTAAAGTCAAGGGCCAAGAAATCTATGGAACAAGAATGTTCCTTTAGCCATTACTGCAGTCCAGAGTCAAATCATTTAAGTGATAAATCAGCTAAGTTTTATCTCAATGTCCAAATTCCTACTACAGAGATTCATATTGCCCTTTCTTGTCCATGTTCTAGAGTCTATTTCTGTACAGAGATTCTCGAAGCCTCTAATCACACAAAGGTAATACCTAATTCAGATGGCAAATGTGATAATCACAGGAAAGTATGAAAGGGCATTGCTTTTAGGTTACTTTTAGAAGCATCTAAAGGGGATCAGTTCAATCCAAATCGATATGCATTACCTGAGAAATGACCCTGTGCTGGGCGCACTGCCAGGGGTTGAGGCACACAGAGGTGAGACTCAGGCCTTTCCCCTCTTGTCAGAATCTGGTAGGGGACAGAGGAACATACATGGACAGTTATAAGACAGTGTGACAGCTGCCCATCACAGGGTGTCAAAGATCCACTGGGGCACCAGACAAGAGATCAAAGTATTAATATATAGTTTGGATGAGCCAGGAAGAATTTTCTGGAAGTGATTCTTTAAAGAAGTCCCCAAGTGGACCAGGGGAGAGAAGCTGACCCAAAAGAGGAATAGAATATTGAAAGAAACGGTGATTACAGAGAACCTGGGGAAATGTCTGTAATTAGGCATTGATGGCCAGGTAGTGTGTGCAAGAACAGAGGAGGGGGAAGTGGGCTGGAAAGGCAGGCTGGCCCAGATAATGACCAGACAGTATGCAATGCCAAGGATGGGGGCACTCATAGGTTTTGAAAAGGAGAAGTGGCAGGGCTAGTTCTGTGTTTACAAAGATCAGCTTGATCCTCGTATGGCTGCAATGTACAGCTGGCTAGAAGACTAGTATTATACAATATCCAGGAAGGAAATGAACAGGGGCCTGAACCAAAAGCAGGGGGGAAGGAAAGAAGTGGGCAGATGCAAAGAAGTACAGGAATTAGAATGTACAGAATGACTATTTGATAACAGGCTGAAGTAGTACAAGACCTCCTGACCAGCAGTACCTATCATTATACAGACAACTCTTAGGAAGGGAGTGTCTCATTTGCTAAAAACCAATGCCTGGCACTGTCAGTGGAATACACAAATTAAGAAATTCAAACAAACCACTCCCTTGGGCAGCACTCTGCTGCCACTCTTGGATGAGGGCCTGTCTGCTAGCAGCGACCTGGCAGAGTACATGGTCGCTCCCGCCTGGTTCCTCACTGCTCCTCCTGGCTTCACCATCTCCCCTCTCTGTATCCCTGGCTGATGGATGGTGTTGTGATGACAAGCCACAGTCATGACATTTATAAATGTAAAAACTCACAAATTAAGAGCTATACAGCAGCACACCATGAGAAGAATTAGAGCCTTTTTAAAGTAGTTGTCCCTCAGGAGGAAAATGAGACTCAGGAGAGACCTCATGCATTCTTGGTACCACATGCACTTATTAATTGTGTAGTGTTAGGAAAATTTCCAGCTACTTAATGGGTAGAACTAAATATACACCCAGACTTGCTGGATTGCTGTGAACAGCCACCAGATGAACTGTTAAAGCCCATCGAACAACTGAGAGGGGCCACAACATTATTACTCCAACTACACTAACGTTCAGCCTCTACAGAATTTTATTTTATGCTGTTATTTTTTTTTAATACACAGAAGGCACGTACTTTTTCAAAAACTGATCTGTGTTAAATCACTGTTTTTCAAACCTAAAAACAAACTACAGGCCCAGAGATGCCATCTTCATAAAACTTTATTTTTAATGGGGCATAATATTAAGAAATCATTCTTGAATCTCCACACTTTGTTCACATGGTATGTTTTTCTGATTAAAAATAATACAAAATAAGGCTCTCAGAAATATACTGTTTAAATTGCCCAGGGTCATCAAATCACTATTTTAAAAAATCATTCTAATATGGAGATGAGATACTGCTGATATCCTACTAAACATAAATGTTGGTTAAGCCTGATCATCAGAAGGGAGACATTCAAGGGACCTTTACTACAGTCTTTCAAAGAGAAAAAGAGAATCACAAACCCTTATAAAGGAGCAGGGAAAAATTACATTAAAGGTTGCTCTGTATAGATAGATAAATACGAAGCAAGATAAAAACACGTCCACACATCTCTTCTCAGATCTAGAACATTAGACTTGGAAAAACTTGGGTATCTTTTCATAAAACTTTTTCTTTATTCTAAAAAATGGAGGCCTAGAGAAGGTATGGTATTGCACATGGTCATGCAATTAATTTAGTGGCCTAGAGCCAAAATAAAAAGACCATGATGACTAATAATAATCCCAGATCAAGACTGGGATTGTTTTCTTAGTTCCATAAAGGCAATTATTAAATTGTTCTAGCACTTGAAACATGCAATGAAGGCTATTCTAATCACAGGTATATCATTTGGAAGAGTTTATTGATGTTTCAGCACATACTTAATGTCAAATTCTTATTCTTATTCATTCATTCACGTATTAAGATAGCATCTCACTGTTACCCAGGCTGGAGTGCAGTGGCACCATCATAGCTCACTGTATTAATTGGGTCATCCTTAATTGATCAGAGAGACATTCCTTCAGAAGTCTGATGATCCAAGGAATTAGTCAAGTCTGGAAACTGAATAGAAATGGGACAGACACACTGGTGCATGGGGCCTTTATGCTGCCTGACCAAGCCCTAAAACGGATCACAATGCACATCAAAGGGTTACAATGCTGTATTCACATTTTTCTTTGATCTTTGACACCATCCTTATTAGAGTCTATATTCAATCTAAGCTGGAACAGAAGCATCTCTAGCTGCTGTCTTTCTTTTCATTAGAATATTTTTCCAACACTTCCCTCCTTTAAAAAATTATGTCCTTTCAAAACATTCTTCCTACTGATTTGGAGTATGCATGTAGAGATTTGAATTTTCATTCCAGTCCAGTGAATTTATGTCACCTGCTAATCTGTAGATGGCACTACTTCTGCCAGCTTTCAATTATTTTTATTTGATCTCAAGCCCATTTTCCAAGAAGTTCCTGATGTCTTTAGTGTGAAGCTCCTATATTCAGAGTGAAATCAGGCAGGAGCTGATGGATGTCTGGAAGCCTGGACACATCAGTGAGTCAGAACTCTTCTTTGGCTAGAAAAATGGCTAGAGGATGCCATGTACCAGGGAGGTGCTTTATGGAGGTGCTGATCCCTGGCTGCCTGCCCACAAGTCCAGGCTGCCCACGCTCTGCCTGGATGGAGGAAGCAAACTCTGTCCTCTCTGCAGCCCACACAGCACACTGTCTATAAATCAGAGGGCAATCTTCTTAATATGCTTTCCTAACATGACTCAGGACCTGAAATAATTGTGAGTTTACATTTTCTTGCTAATTCTGGATCCTTTGATAATGCAAGTGCCTTTCTCAATTCCTACCTCTCCCACCTATTTGATTGTGCACACATGGCTTCCCAATTGGCCAAACAAAACCCCCTTTTCTGGAACTGGGAGGGTAATTTCACATACAATCTTACAAAGGGTGATTATTTTGTGGTGGGACAGCTCAGAATAAAGCTACTTAACTCATCATGAGCCTGAAAGATAGTATTAATAGTACCCAACCAAGACACAGAACAACTTCTAATAGAAACAGTGTTCTTAGCGACAGCCAGTGTGAAGAATTCACTGCAGGTCTCCCTGCAGTCGTGGAGCTGAGATTATAATACAGCAAACGGATAGGATCAGGTGCCTGGGATGAGAGATGGGTTGGGCTCTGAGGTTAAGGTCAAGAACAGAAATTCTGGGGTGACGTGTGAGGAGCAGACCAGCTTAGAATTTTAGGATTAAGACCCACAAGCTGGGAGTGAGGATACTCACTCCTTTCCTCAATTTTTTATTTACAAGATGACCCCTGGGAGTCAGCTGATCTCTCCAAGCTGTAGACTCATTTTTAGGTCCTTTCCAAATCTATCATAATATGATCATGACAGCCAGGAGTAAGACTGCACTGGCAAAGGGAAGAAATGGTGAGGGGTAAAGAGAAAAGGGAAAGAGCAAGGGAGTTCTTGGTGCACTGCTAAAAATTCCATTGCAGTAAATACAAATAGGGCAAAGCACTGTGATGGCCAAGCCATTTGTGACTTGGCAGATGGCCACAGACACAGCTTGTGCACCACGCAGCCAGTGAGAACTTGCCTTCCACAGGCAAGACAACTTCTTGTGTGTCCCTTACATTCTGGACAATAAAATGAGAGAATAAATGGATTCAAGCTCTCAAAGTATTAGGACGCTCCATTCATACCCTCTCCAGATGTCCTCATCTCACTGCAGATGTGAATCAGCCCAGATTCCTCTAGGACTTCCTATATGGAGGATGGACCGGTCCTTTTGGGCACAGCTGCAGGTTTCTCCCTCCAACTTCACTTCCAGAGCAACCTGGAGGGAAGCCTGAGCGTCACTACTTTTACCTTGTTACCTGGACTAAGGGCAGGTGATGAACCGAGTGCCTGTGGCCGTGCCACAGACCCAACTTTTCCTCTTTAGACCAAGAACTGCTGGTTGTGTAAATCTGAGCTGTTCCACAGGGAGTCTGACCAAGGCCCGTGTCTTTAGGCCTTGAAACCTTCATTTCACTTGATAATTCAGCGAGGCCTTGTGTCTACTCCGGCAATTTGGGAATGTAATTTTTATCATCAACAAAATTCTCCCATTAAAAAAAGGGTTGGCGGCCGGGCACGGTGGCTCAAGCCTGTAATCCCAGCACTTTGGGAGGCCGAGACGGGTGGATCATGAGGTCAGGAGATCGAGACCATCCTGGCTAATATGGTGAAACCCCGTCTCTACTAAAAATACAAAAACTAGCCGGGCGAGGTGGCGGGCGCCTGTAGTCCCAGCTACTCGGGAGGCTGAGGCAGGAGAATGGCGTAAACCCGGGAGGCGGAGCTTGCAGTGAGCTGAAATCCGGCCACTGCACTCCAGTCCGGGCGACAGAGCGAGACTCCGCCTCAAAAAAAAAAAAAAAAAAAAAAAAGGGTTGGCATTCAAATATTTGTTGATGGTGCTTAGCACCATGCATTCATTGCTTTTATTATTTAATGATTAGTAACAACCTGTGCATGGGGAATGCCTCAAAATATAATGAAAATAAAAAGCTAAAATTCTTAAATTATTACAATGTACATTTTCCCAGCAGTTCATCATTCAGTGTAAAAGCCAGAGGCAGCCTTGCTATGGCCTGACAGTAGGCCTCTGGCAGACACATAGCCTTCATATCCAACCTCTCTATGCTCGCTCACTCCCTACCAGCCTCCCTGGGCTCTTCTAATCCTGGAATGGGTAAACCCTGGAATCCTTGAACTTACTATTTCCACCATCTGAAATGAGTTCTGGGATACCTGGAACATTTCTTTTGGAACCCTCAGGCCTTTAATCAGCAAGGCCCTTCCTGGTCACCTATGTGAAACAGTGCCCACCCCATCATGCTCTATCTACCTTGACCCTGCCTTTGTCTTTAGAGCATTAACTACTACGTATTTACATACTGTGCCCCCATTAGGATGAGAGCTCTCAGAGGGCTGTGCTCCTGTCATTGCTGCTGTTTACTGATGTATCCCTACTGTTCAGAAACACACTTTGCTCAAAACAAACACTTGAATAACTGCTGAGTGAATTTATTCTACTTATATGCCCTTTAAGTTAGACCTATTACTAACTTACTGCTCGCCTTTGGTACAAATTCTATTCATTTCTTAGACAGTTTTAGAAAACGTCTATTCTTTAACCACATAACTAAGTATAAACCAAGATTTCTTTAAGTGAGTCCTCAGAAATGCATCATTTGCTTACAGTGGAATTTGAGAGCCTGGTGATAAAGACAGGCCTGAGAACAGAGGCTCAGGGTAACACAGAAGAGGAGGCGGAGATGCCGGAAATGTATGTTCTTGTTATTGTTGAAGGGAAAAGCAATCGCCTACTTAATTTATATTTCAAAATGTCGAACTGTTCCTCACTCCTGTGTCTGTGGTTGTTTGATTAAGACCATTCAAATTCACAGCACAGGAACTGGATCACCTAGGGTTTCCTCTTTCATCAGGATAACATTTCATCTATTTGAAAAGATGCACTCAATAACTAGAGAGGGTAGTAAAATAGCATTTCCTCCTTCCTCTTTACCACTCATTATCACAGAGTGGAATTGCATCGTGAACACTTCCCTGAATCTCCCATGTAAAGTGTCATTATAGGCTCTTTCACTAAGAACTGGATCTCGGTGAAAAACAGAAGAGATCCTGTAATTCAAGCCCTACTGGGTTTAATTCTTACTAAGAGTGCTATGATAACTTCCCTTACAATTCACTTAGCATTTATGGCTTACAAAACACCCCGACAGATGATATCTCATCGGAGCCTCAGCACCACTCTAAGGTCGGGACAGGCCTGTGATTCTGCTCACACAACAGTGTAAGAATCCAGGGCCAAGCCACCAACGCTACAGAAAAAGCCCCTTGCAGGGCCCACATCTTCTCTCAGTCCAGGGCTCCTGTTACCTGCACACGGTGGTCACTGAGTGCATGCCAAAACCTCGGCAATCCTCATAACAGTGTAACTAATTATTTTACAATTTTGTTCATAAAAGCAATCTTTTTCAGAATTTGATTCCATCTTAATAATCTTCCTGACTTTAGTGGTTAAGGTCAGTCTTCCACCTAAGTGTTTTTCAGTGTGACAACATGGCAAATTGTTGCAATTAAACAAAACCACCAGAAGAAAGTTGAAAATAGGGCTTTAGTGGTTTCCACTTTGCTTTTCTCTCAGCTTCGATGGAAAGAGGCCCTGTTAGGCTGAGCACACTTTCCAGGTGATCTCAACGATCTCTCCACTGGGCAGTCAACTTTATCTAAGTGATAAACACAATTAGGAGCAAGTCATATCAATTAAATGAACTCAAAGTACTTATGAGGCCACTATTATCCATTTAGTACCAATTACTATGGGGATTAAAAACAGTTTAAGACCAGGCCTTTATCCCAAAGGTGCTTAGAATCTTGGTGGCACCTGCATACAAAGCAATATGCAATCATGCGCTGAACTAGGTAAATGCCATAGAAATTCAGAGGAGGCCAAGCTGGGAAGATAACAGAATGTATAAAAGGAGACCAGACAGTTCTCCTAGCAAGAGTAATGGTTTAGTCTAGATAAATAAGGGTAGAAAGAAACACAGCATGCCAGTAATAAAAACCTAGGTGGCACTGGTTTTTGCAAGCACCATGCAGTGGATGTGCTGTGGAAGGCTGTGTGGAGAGCTCTGGGACAGCAGAGAACTCCTTCAGAAATTCTATTCCAGAAGAAGGCCTCTGGGGCATCTTAGGAGAAACGATAAGGAGGACTTTGGGACATTTGATCCACTACTTAGGCACAAGAACTAACACCCCAGTGAGAGGAGGAGAGGCGGCCATAACTTGGAGGTAGAGATGAGATGCCTTACAAAGGCAAGAAGAAATCAAAAGTCCACTGCAGGTCCTGGGTACAGAGGCACAGGGAGAAATGATCGGCCCCCATTAAGGCAAAGGATCGGTAATACTCAGATGTTTTCTGGAAATGAATTTCAAGTTCCGCAAAAGTGTTTTGAAATGGAGAAAAACAGGTTACCTTTGAGAAGTTCTAACCAGAGCAGGACTCAAAGACCAAGTAATCTAGGATTGTCCAAACCTTGAAGAAAAACAAAACAACAACAACAACAACAAAAAACCACCTTCCCATCAACGTAGGGCTGCCAGCAGAAATGGCAGGGAGCCGGCAGACAGAAGTGCAGGCCTTGCCGGGGGTGGGGCAGTGAAGCCCAGCACCTAGCTTTAGCAGGTAAGCAGCAATTTTCAAGATGAACTTAATAACAGCAGCTGAGAAGCAAGAACGCTCACTGGTTACTAAAGAGTTGATGCTACCCACAGCCATCCTGGGCAGTAAAGACCTAACAGGAAGTGCTGGGAGTCAAACACTAACTTAGTCTTCACTCAAATACCTTTCCCTGCCTAGGACCAGAGAAAATGGGTGTTGAATCTTTAGGCACAGTCGCTGTATATCTACCTACTTCCTTGCAGGGCAGTCTGGCCTTTGGAGAAGAAAGGAGTTGGCTGATCTCCTCAGGGTGGTCATTACTGTCACAAATATAGAGCCCTTGCTAATTTCAAGAAGGAACAGAAAGATACAGATGCAGCCTGGTGCAATGGCTCATGTCTGTAATCCCAGCACTGTGGGAGGCTGAGTCTGGAGACAGCTTGAGGCCAGGAGTTTGAGACCAGCTTGGGCAATATAGCAAGACTTCATCTCTACAAAAAAATTAATTAGCTGGGCATGGTGGCATGTGCCTGTAATCCCAGCTACTCTGGAGGTTAAGAGGATCACTTGAGCCCAGGAGTTTGAGGCTACGGTGAGCCATGATCATGCCACTGTACTCCAGCCTGGGCAACAGAGCAAGACCTCATCTATATACACACACATATGAAAGGTAAAGACTTGAGAACAGATGCATTCTATCTTGTTAAGGAGATGTACTGCTTTCGTAAACCGATGAGAATGATTTGAATTCGTCTCAGCCTGCATCTGAACTGAGTGGGTCCCAGAAGTGGACAATTCTGGAGCACTTTATTCTAACCCATGTATTTCCTCAAGGAGCAAACCCTTCCCTTACGCTCTTCCTCACACCATCAGCAAATTCAAATCCTCAGTGGAAGGAAGGGGTTGGGATTATATTCAGCATCTGCTCAGCAACTTTCCTCTTTCCTGTTGACTCCAGAGTCAATTTCAGCACAGCCTCTAAGTAAGTTACCCTCTCAATCCAGAATTAGGGAAGCCCAACCCACAACAATTTTCTTTCAGTCTCATTAGCAAGTCCCCAATGCTTCAGTCCAAAAGGGACCATCAGGGAATTAATTTCTTTTTTCTTTTATGTCTCTCTTACAAAGTCTGTGCCCTGTGATAAGGTTCTGACTTCTTCCCTCACACAGGGTGCTGTGTGTGGGCTTTGCAGCTCCTCCCCTTCCTGAAGTCTTCTGGTTAAGTGAAGGCAGTGGAAGTTAGTCTCTCTGGTGCTGCAAAGTCTTGCCTTTGGTTGGAAAACCCCTGAGAGATGCTGTGACCCCACTATCCCTTGAGACAGGTGGACCTTCCACATTTCTGCTGTACCTGAGACAGAATCCAATTCACTACAAAGGCATTGTTTAAAATGTCCCCTTTCCTTCCCTGCCCTGAAAAACAAATCAATCACTGAGTTCTAATGATTCTCACTCCTCAATATCGGGCTGCCACATTCTGGGCTTCCCCTGGGTTATGTGCTCATCATCTCTACTGGACTCCTTCCTTGCTGACCTGACTCCAATCCACGTACCATGTCATTACTAAAGTCAGCTGACTCTGAAAGATCTAAAACATATTCCATGTCTTCACTGTGTAAACAGTGTGAAACTCAAGTCCTACGAAGGACCTAAGTGATTCTTCACATTTTGACTCCCATCCACCTCCCTGACTGCATCTCTAGAGCCTCCCTTTCTGGCTCTCCCTCTTCCCATCCCCCCAACCCCAGCAAGTTCTCTTTCCTGAATTCCCAGTAGTTCCCCACAGCACCACCTCCAGCCAAGTTCCATTTCTTACCTTGCACATCTAGCAAACCCCTAGCTTTGAGGTCTTGGTTCAATAGCCCTCCAGGACTCCCCAGGTAGCCCCCGACACTCCTTTTCTCATCACCTTTTACTCATAACTTCCTATTTTCACTATAATTGTCTTTTTGCACATTTGACCCTTCATTAGATTAAAATTTCAACCTGTCACTACTTGTTGAATGAATCAATGAATGGATGGAATATGGACTTGAGAAAGGCTGGACACTGGTGCATGGGTGACTGATGCAGTCATGAGGAAAAATAAGTCAGCCAGAAAGAACACAGGCGGCCACAAGCAAGACAAGAGGACCCAGGTTAGAACCCAGGGAAAGCAGTGGACAAGCCCTCAGAGAAAGAGCAATAAAAAACAAAAATTGGGAATAGTTAAGGGTACAGTATTCCAAAGGCCACAGCAGGTGGGCCCTCTGCACTTCCGCAGAGCCTGACACAGATAACCCAATTAACTACATGGGAGTTGTTTAAAATGCCTCCTTTCCTTCCCTGCCCACAGATAGAGCACAACTCTACCACAGAGTGCTGGTGGTTCTCACTCCTAAATACCCGGCTACCACATCCTAGTTTTTCCCTATTAAAATTTAAGAGAGAGGGAATGGTTTACACTGACCTAGCACTTTACAATAGAAAACAATTATTTTTGCAGCATTATACGAGAACATTTGGGTAAAAGTCTTATGAAGTTATACAAATGGATGTTAGCTATATAATATAAAGTTTTGTTTTTATTAGGATAAATTTTAGTCAAGTCTTACTGTTGTTTCCAGTATCAGATACTGCTAACCCAGCGCTTCTTTTACCGCATTGTCTGAAAAATCTGATTTTCTTACACAGAGTTCACTTTCAATTCAAAGCCACTCATATAACACTAAGGTAGAGGAATCCTTCAGTTTAGGTTTTCCGGACACAATGATGTCAATTTAACCAGGAGACAACACATTCTTTGCAAGGTAGATATTGAGGCCTTGTACATAAAAGAGACTAAATGAATATGTTTGAAAATAATTACTACATTTCTAATATTCAAACACAGAAGTTAGTTCATCTAGTATTATAGCTGTCAACTCCCACATCCCCCAACGCCAATGTCAAATATGGAGCCCATCCCAACATTGGTGATTGACTGTGGCAATTTCCCAGCTGAACAAATACAAGCCCTTGACATTGCAAGCAGCTATTACCAACTGGTCAGAGTTGGCCCATGTGAAATCTCATCATTCTCAAGTTAATTATGTTGAATTTTAGCTTTCACAGCCCCTTGCTCACATATGCATGGTACACAGACAACAGAACAGCTGACTACTGTTAGAGAACAATGAGCAGAAACAAAGTGAAATGTGACTTGCCTCTGCTGCTTTATGACGTCCTTCTTATTGTGAATCAAAGTTTTAAGCTATTAATTTCATACATGCATACAAGTGCTGCCATTTCAGATGAATTCAGAGACCTGAATTACAGCATGCTGGTTCCAGACCTCTACTGGCCACTGACCACCTCTGGCTGGACTTCCTTTATCAAGCTGCCCTGTGAAACCTGGGGTTTAGTTATTCACCGTGTTTTTAGGAAGTAAATTTGGCATCGGTCTGTTAATTTCATGTTCCGGTTTCCCATATTTTATCTATGATAGGACAGAATCCAAACTCCTTCACGTGACACTGAGCTTATCACAGTAAAAGGACCACTTCGTTCCCCTCCTCCTGCCCTGGCCTATTAGTTCATCGCACCAAACCTTTTGGTGGATGTAGCTGTATTTGCTTTCCATGGCTCCTGTAACAGATATTTCACAGACTAAGGGATTTACCACACATTTATCTTGCAGTTCTGGGGAATGGAAGTTCAAACAGGTCTTGAAGAGCCATCATTCAGGTGGGCCCAATGTAATCACAAAGGTTCTTTCATGTGAAAGAGGGAAGCAGAAGTCAGCATCAGAGTGATGCCCCACGAGAGAGACTGGACTGGCCATTCCGAGCTTTGAAGACGGATGGGGCTACAAAACAAGGAATGTGGGTGGCCTCTAGAAGGTGGCAAAGGCAAAGAAACAGATTCTCCCTTAGGGCCTCCCGAAGGAACAAGGCCCTGCAGAGTCCCTGACTTTTGCCCACTAAGACCCATGTTGAACTCCCACACCACAGAAATGCATTGGGCCCAGCTATATAATCCTGAATAACCTCCCCATGGCAAGACTATTAACTGATTCCAAAGTGGACACCTTTGGTAGGGGGCATTATTCTGCCTATCCCAATGGTGTTCCTTCTTCCTGGAGTGTCTACTTCTCTGCTTAGAAGACTTCTAACTCTTCGGGCATTCCTTAACGAAATACCATTTCCCATGGAAATGTCACTCCAAGCATGAGGTCCTCTCCTCCTCCAATCTATGGGGTTCATTCCCCCGCCTCCTCAGTCCCATGTGCGTACCTCTCTGGAGCACTCATCCTGTACTGTGTTTTATTTGTCCTCGAGCATATCTCTCTGACTCAACTGTGAGTTACTCTTACTCATTTTTGTGGCCTTAGGAGCCTAACTATAAAAGTCTGTGGAAAAAAATTAATGTGATATTTTAATGAGTAAAAACCTCAGGTGGAAGCAGAGGCAAGACCAATACATTCACAGGATTTCTGTTTGGAGCATAACTTACAAACTACTTCTGATAGCTCTTAAGTGGTTAGTTACACCAAGACACAATCAACCAAACCCTTTGTAACCATCTTTTAACCATGCCAGGGAAGTATTATGCCAAACTTAAAATTAACCACTGGCATTTTAAGGCCATTTCTAACCATAATGTGATATGCCATAGATTGAAAACATTGTCAAAGTTTTAAGTGTCCTCCTGGCCTCGGCTAGAAAAGACAAGTCACACCCCAAGTGCTGGGTTAGATGCCAACTCAGGGGAGTGACAGTATCAGCATTTCTAAATTCCAAAAACTAAATTAACACTTCTTTAACAAATCTGACTAGGCTGTGTTGAGATTAAAAGCAACTTGACTACAATATTTATTTGTATTCCAGTATCTAAAAGTTCTTGCATTAAAAAGTAGAATAAAAAGTCCAAATTAAGCACAATTTAAAATGCCTTGCGTATTCAAATTGCAAGCCAAATAGGAGCTGGATAAATTAAGGTCACAGGGATTGGGGGTAGATCTATTTTTAAAGGGAGTAATTTGCTGTAAATGTCTAATGTCACCAACATCATCATACAGTATAGAAATCTAAACACATGGAAATAAACCTAAAAATCATGTGCCTAGCAAGTGAGCTGCAAGAACCCAACAGTTAACTACAAAAGAGAAGAAATGATCACCTTTATTTTGTAACATGCCTACAAAGCCTATTTTTTTCTTCACGAGCAGTAATAAAACCCCTTTTCAACCTAACTCCGGTTGTGGTTCGAGTTTTAGGTTAGGGAAATGTGGACTTTTTGAAGCCAAGGGCAGTATGTAAATAAGCCTTTGATTAAATTTCATCGTGTCTCTTAACACTGAGAAAATACTTAGGATTTGTACTTAGGATTTCTGGATCGAGAAGGGGGCCTATTGATCTGTATTAAGCCTCACATTCACAAAAAGTAAACTGAGGACTTGCTGCTTCCTCCAGGTCAGGAAGAACCCAAGGCTAAGGAGAGACTCTAGCTGCTTCTACTGGGGAATGTCACCTGAGGACATGAGACCTACTGGTGTAGGACAAGGTGTACATCCAGGCAGTACTTCATGAAAGATTTTAAACTTGATGCATTTTTATAGAAAAGAGAAGCACAGTTATTCAATATTTGTGTTGGGGTTTTCAAACTTCTTTTTCTATAAATGTATTTAGAAATAAATTTAGGAGCAGTGAACATCGCCAACCAGACTATTTGGCTAAAATGGCTAAAATTGGCTAAAATGCAGGTTCTAATTCATAAAAATGGTCATCATGTTGTCGCCACTGCTGTTGTCTGGACGCTTCGAGCCTTTCCCATTATTAAACCTCGGTTATGCAGCATCACAGGACACAGCGAACTCTATACTGAGGGAAATCACCCCAGAGAGTATCCAGAATTAGAGCTGGAGTCATCTCAGGCTCGCAAGCAAGCGCTAACCTTAAAGCCTACCCACAACTCAATGAAAAGTCAATGCATTTCTAAAGTCTATTAAGATTGTAAACTAGAAGTTTTGTAATAAGCTTAATGAATAAAACAACTGAACCCACTAAGTGCTACTTATAGAAAGAGGCTTGCGAATTTAGCTTTAGTTAGCAGAACTCGTTCCCACTAGAACAGGATTGTTTATCTTGCCCCTATTAGACACAATAATCCTAATAGTGTTAATGGTACTAAATGCTTCAGGAAGAAACGACTGTAGAAACCACAGTGGGACCCGCAAATTGCACTTTCTGTGTAAGTAAAATGTCAGAAGAACTACACTCTTATATGGTCTCATGAAAAGACATTTTTTTCCGTCTTGTATTTCATCCTGAAAGATTTTACTATGTTCAGCATAGTAGCAACTGAAAAAAATGTGTTTCATCTAGAAACAAAAGTGAGAAAACTACAAAAAACGCTGAGCTTCTGCAATGCTCGGTTTCCAAGTTTTTAACATTAAATCGAAGATAACGCAAAACAAAGATTGCCACAGTAACCAAACTTTTCTGCTAAGTATCCTTAAAAATAATGACAGTTCGATCGTATCTTGTCTTCTACAACGTGAGCAGATAATACACCTACAAACCTTTTTTTGCGAGCTTGCTTTATAAATCTTGCAAGATAAGATTTTTTTTTTCAGGGATGGAGAAGACAAACTAATAATCAAGCTTAAAATAAATCGGTTCTGCAATCACTCTGTATTTTAATCCGATGAAGCACGTTTCCCCATTCCACGCCATGAAGCCATTCGATGTCAACTTGTTATGGAGTCAAATGCGACAAACTCCGAGAGCTTCAGTCGCGAGGCGGCGGCTCACAGCACCCACAGCCGCCCGCACTCCTGCGGCATCAGGACACGGCGCCCTCCCGACGCGGAACCCGCATTCACGTTCTCCGGAGCCCTGGCCAGCTTACCCTCCTCCCTGTCCAGGGAAACTGAGGCACAGTGATGCGAGGGATCCGGAGCCCAGCGAAAGCCCTCACAGCTGCTCGGCGTCCCCTTCCCCCAGGACATCCCGGAGGCTCGCCGGCAGCTGGCAGTGGATTCCGCGCTCCTTGCCCTCGGAAGGTTACGGTTCGATCCCGGGATGCGGCTGTCCCCAAACGGCCAGCCCCCGCCCCGCACGGATCTCGAAGCATCCTGCGACCCCCTGGAGCCCGCTGCCGGGACCATGCGGCGCCTCGCAGCGCAGCCTCCGCCGCAGTCTCAGTCAGCCCAAACACCCCAAAGTTCCGCGGCCCCGGCGCCGACCCGGTGCGGAGCTGGCCCCCACCTGTGCCCCTCCGCCCCATTCCGCCGGGTGCCCCCAGCTAACCTGACACCGCCGCGCCACTCAGGTGGCCGCCGTGCACCCCTCGCCATGGCCAGCTCGACAGCGGCCGCCGCGCCGCACTCTGCGCCGGACGCCCGGTAGCGCCTACTGCGGTCGAGCCGCCTCCGCCGGCGCCTCACAGCGTTGCGGGTTGCGGCGCCGGCTGCCGGGAGCGCGGAGCTTCCCACCTACAGGAGCCTGGGCCGGCCGGGGCCGAGCATGCCCAGTGCGGCTCTCCGGGCGGCGAGGAGGCGCGGGTGTAGCCTCCGGGTTTTCGCGACAGCCGCGGGCGGGGGCAGGGGGGCGGGCGGTGCGGGAGGTGCAGGGCGAGCCAGTCGGAACAGCGGACCGGCCCAGTGGAGGAGCCAGCGTAGGCTGTTGTTACCGGGGAGTCCAGCGTTCAGTCCTCTGAGCCTCTGGGCCGGGCCTCGGCGGCCCCCTCAGCCCGGTACCCGCAAGCCCAGGGCCTCCGCGGCAGTGCGGAACTCTCACTCCGCTCTCTCTCCCGCGGGGGCGACGTGACTGACCCTGGTCGTGGGGCGGGGCGCTCCCGGGGCTTCCACGGCAACTTTTGTGGGCGTCTTATGGCACTCGTGTTCAAGGAACCCAGGAAAAGGCTTCTTAAGGTCCTATTCTGGGGCACTAAATGGGAACCAATCAATCCATCCCCAAGCCTACCCTGTCTCCTTGCAATCAAATGCGATCACGAGCAAACCACGTTGCATCCAAAAGCTTCTCAGGCCTTCCCGGGCGACTGCGCTGTCAGTCTTAAACGTCTCTTAAAGCAAAGTCCACAGATGGAAGACTCTGGAAGAAAACCCAACGGGACGTTCCCTGATGACTTATGAGTGGTGGGGTTCCAGGATTTTTTTTTTCATTTTCTTTAAAAATATTACTTGTAATTTCCACGTTTTTTCTGATGAACCATAAGTTGATTTTTTAATTAAAAAGTAGAGTACTCTAAAATTATTAAGTACCTACAGAAGTTTTGCTGCATGATCCTGCAATGTAAGTGGCTTCCTCCCCTCTTTACCTCCTGTCTTTTTTTTTTTTTAAAAAAAAGAGGAGAGAGACTCAATTTCTGGGGCGGGACCAGGCTCCACCCCCAGGCTTTTTAGTGCTCGCCCCCCTTGGCCACGCCCCACTCCGGTCCTTCTACTCCCGTTCCGCCCTCTTCCCGGTGGGTTGCTGCGAAGACCCGGAAAGGTGGACTTTGCACATTGACGCTCCTGGCGACTCCGGCAGCCAGACTGGGCATGTTCCGCCGCCGGGTCAGGAATTGCTGTGCCAAGAGAGGAGCTTTAGCAACTCTCAGTCTCTCTGCTCCTCTCTGTTCCTGGCAAACTGACAAAGTAATGCCTCTGACCCCACGCCCCGAGGTCGGACCTGCAGAAGTGGGTCAGGACCCGACTGAGCATGCTCCAGGCAGTGCCAGGCTGCCGCACGCGGCTGCATCTGGTTGCCCAAGGTTGATGTAGCCGCGGTCTCTCGTCACGACATTGAAGCTCGGGAAACGGATGGAAGCAGGGCTCTAGAGAGGCACGATTGCATCGACACGTGGGCAGGTCGCCCATGCCAAGGGCCATGTTGGTGGGTGGGTGCGTGGGATCTGTCTTACGAGTGAGTCAAAGCCTGATTTTTTCCCCCAAAAAGATTGAAATGAGATCTCATAGTTGAACAGTTTTATGGCATCTCGAATAGCAACACATTTTAGCTTAAGGGATTTTTCAGCTGTTCTTTCGAGAAACATAAATCTTCTTTGTTTTTAAGTATTTAATAAACATTCTTTACAATTGCACCAGAGCACAAACTTTCCACCTGCTTTATTGATTGTTACATTTGTGTCCCCACTATGAAAATATTCCGCAGTATTATATCACGTTTTCTTCTCCAGCATTTCTGCATTCACTCTATTTCCTCCCCTCCCCCGTCTCTTAAATTCTCAGAACCTGCAAAATGCACTCTTGCTATCTTAGAAACCACTTGAGGTCGGTGTGGGGAACTTGCTTTTAATTCTCATTTAGAGAAGACAGCACTGAAATGGAGAAAAGTCACAGGGAAAATACTTTTACAGTTTCGAGATTAGTAAAGAACCCAAAGAGAGTCTTTCATTGAGAGCAGGAAGGCGAATGGAATTCGCCTTCTGTCTTAAGGAGGGAGAGGATGAGCAGGACAGCTGCCCAGTGAGGCTTGGTATGATAGTGGGAGTCACCCTTCATTTGAACCTCTCTGCCTTGCCCAGCTCCAATTCAGCTTCAGCGTGGTCAGAGACACTATCTCTATGGAAGGTCACTGGAAGAATACATTTACTTAGCTGCTTCCACCATGGAATCCTAGCTTGTGCTGGAGTGTCCCCTTCGTCCTCCTCCTGTGCTTTGAGAATCCATTGTTGCTGTTATGCCCTGAGCACTGCCCTTGAACTTGCCCAGGTGCCCCTTGACATTCACACCACGAATAGCCTAGCCTTACAAAGGTGGACAAGATGTCTTTTCAACAGTCTTTACTGCCACTTCTATCCATCTGAAGCTTTCTGTTGCTGAGTCTGTCATGACATTAATCTTTCTTGGTTCTCCTACCTCTCTCTCTGACTGTTTCTTCTCATCCTCCTCCTCCAGGTTTTCATCCTTTGCACCACCCCATTGTAGATGTTCTGTGGTCTCTTCTCCCTGAGGGCTGTCATTCTCTGTGATGATTGCTGCTGTCAAAGGGGTGTTAGCTGGTATGTTCTGACATGGCCATGCTAGGTGTTCGTTTCTGGAATCCTTTCTGGTTGATCAGGTAGATGTTCAGATTGGTCAGCGTCTTCCCTTTATCCATACTCTGTGTGTGTGTGTGTGTGTGTGTGTGTGTGTGTGTGTGTGTGTGTGTAATTATTATTTTTGAGATGGAGTCTGACTCTGTTGCTCAGGCTGGAGTGCAGTGACATGATCTTGACTCACTGCAACCGCCGCCTCCCAGGTTCGTTCAATCACTTCTCCTGCCTCAGCCTCCCAAGTAGCTGGGACTACAGGCACCCACCACCATGCCTGGCTAATTGTTTTGTATTTTTAGTAGAGACAGAGTTTCACCATGTTGGGCAGGCTGGTCTAGAACTCCTGACCTCAAATGATCTGCACATTTCAGCCTCCCAAAGTGCTGGGATCACAGGCCTGTTTGTTAATATTTTGGATGTCATCTTTATCCTAAATCACATCTTCCTCTCCACATCTCCCCGAGTTCAGATTTTCATATGTGATCTACCAAATATCTTGACTGGTATGATCCTCAAGAAACTTGAACGCAGTATGACCCAAACAGAACCCATGATCTGCAATTACTCTTCTGCTTGTATTTCCTAGCTTGGTTAGCAGGTAGCCCTTTCTTCTCAGTCACTTACATTACGAATCTTGGCGTTACCCTCGATTCATTCATCTGCCTTTCCCCCATCATCCAGCTGGTCGCCTGGCATTATCTATCCTGTCCTTATTAATCTCTGAACACCTCCCTTCCTTGCCTCATCACCTGTCTTGCTCACTTCAGTCCCCATCATCTTCCTGATCAACCACAGACCAACAGACTCCTAGATAGATCCTCTCTCTGTCTCCTCCAGTCCATCCTCCATAGCTCCTCAGACTTTTCTTTTTAAGCAAATTATATTACAATATGTCTGCTAAAGATCCTGAAGTGAATTCATAATGCCTTCAGTATAAGGTCCAAACTTGAAGCATGAACTGGCTGCTGCCTTCCTTTCCAGATTAGTCTCCAGCCTGTGTCTCCTAATATCCCATATCCTCACCAGTCCAAATTACCTGCCATGTGAATTCACGCCTCCGTATGCCTGTTAGATCTTTTGTCTCTCTTTCCGCTTTGTTCACCTGACAAGCTGTTAAGCCTTGGAGATCCAGTTCAGGCAGGGTGTCCTCTGATCTTCCCAAGGTGAACGCCTCTTGAGTATTTCACCTGTTTTCATTTGACACCTAACCTTGATTGATTTTCTTTCATCTCCTCCACTACACCGTAGGAACCTGATTGCGAGGGCTGTGTCTCAGCCATCTTTGCATCTTCGTTTTTAGTCTTCAATAGAATTTTACTTAATAAATGAATATTAAACATATGGACTGATATAATGTTTACAGTTTATTAATTTAAAAAAAATGTTGCTGAGAATTATAAACAGATTGCAAAGCAAAAATGCCAGAACGAAGTCACATCATATACAACTTGCTGAATGGTTATGCTCCTAACCCTAAGTTAGGAGACTAAGAAAAGTGAGCTCTCAAATTTGACCTCCTTAAGCCCCATGAATTTTCTTCAGCTTCAGAAATCAGGAAGTATTTTGTGAGCCAGTCTGATGTCCTTGTTTTATTGGTCTGTAACTGCATGAAGCTCAGCACTGTACTACTAATTAACCTGCAAATTCCATTGTTCTTTATCACTGTATTTATTTCTTTCCACAATGTAGTAATAACCTTCTAATTATGTGGTTACTCCTTAGAACAGATTTAGTTTATTTTTTTTCTGTTGAAAACATGGCACCCCAGGAGGGCAGACTAGCCTTTTGGGAATTAGCATAATTTTTACAGTTCTATCACCTCATAGTGTCTGCTGGGGGCACCTGGTACTAACTATGGGTGGGCAAGCTGATCACCAGCTTCAGGATCACCTGGGGGATGAAGTTCCCATTCCAGACCTCTGGATAGCGTAGTCCAGGAGGCAGTGATTTTTAACAAGTCCTCCTGGTGACTCTATACACTCTTTGTGAGAAATAGTTCTAAGTCGTATGGATAAAAGGAAGAAGAATAACTCGTGGTCAAAAACTTCAAGTAGCCCCTGTATTGGGTTTTCTTTGGCAGAGAGATCTATGTGGGTGGGAGAGGTATCTGCCCATTAATAAAAGTGTTATTTATATCTGTGCTTATTACATAGCTGTGCATTACATATTAGAGGGTCAGGAGAACATAGAAGAGTAACCTGGTACAGTAGTTGCTTGTTTTTCCACTTGTTGAACCACAGAGAGATTTTACTTGGTAATCGATGCAAGGCCCAGTTGTACTCTCCAGTTTCTCCTAAATTCTAAACCCTCCAACAGAGAGTGAGTGGAGCATTGGAAGTTTTGACCTCATACTCTTCCTGGAAGAGGACAATAAAAGGTGTATGATCCTACCTACATTAGGCTTTCCCTTATTCCTGGGAGTTTGAAACAGCACAATTAGAAGGAGGGTTAGGGGAAGAATGAAAGAAAGCCAGTACTTCTCTCTAGTCTTGTGATTTGCTGGTTAAGGAGAGCAAGGCCTCTTGAAAAGGCTGAGTCAATACTGTATTAGGAAGATATTCCCCTTCCTCATTCTGGGTTTGAACTCAGCATTGACATTGGTCCCTTGGAGGGGTGTACATGTGTGTGAGTTAAGTGGTTATCCAGCTGGAAGAATCAGGAGATCAAATTGCATGCTTGCAACTCACAGCAGGCAGAAGACCCAGTGTGAAGGGTCACATCCTTCCTGGACTTCACTCTGAGACCACACCAAAGCCCTTGCCTCCTGAACAGTTTGCCAGCTTGGGACACTAATGACCATCACAGCTGAGCCTCCCACCCCACCAGGGTTTCACTTTAGTCAGTAACTCAGATGTGGGGCCGTGGATATTGGCAGGAGAAAGGATGCATCTGGAACTTTGCCTCCTGCGTGTAGGGGTGGCATTTCTTGAAAGATGGGTGGATATTTGCAGAGGAAGGTTAGAAAAGGAATGTCTTGGTGAGAGAAGTACGAAACAGAGCCCTGGAGACTCCGAGTAGGGGGATGGCTGAGCTCTAGAGGGGACCCCTTTGTAAAGAATCTGACTTCATAGTTACTTTGCTTTTGGATTCTGGAAAAGTCATGACTTGTATTTAGCTTGGAGTTTGTTCTTCTAGTTCATAATTTCCTCAGGAAGGAAGGAAAGCCAGACATCCACTTTCCCACTATACAATGGAGGATGTTGGAGTTGGGTGACCCAAGTAAACAAACAAGCAAGGAAACAAACATCAGCAGTCAACATATGGGAAAAGAAACATACAAAGATGCCAACATATTCTCCAGGAGTGTGGCCCACCAGGTGAATCCTTCGTCCCCAGACTTGACAGGGACGCCACGCCACTCACCTCCAAATGCTGCTCAGAAGAGGGGGGCTCTTAAGCTCAGGGGAGGCTCTGACAGCGCCATTGTGATCTTAGTAGGAATAACTGTGACTTTGCTATTGCATGATGAAAAATCCAAATGAAGCTCATGAAATTGATTGTAATTTTCTAGGCTGGTAACTTTCATGGCTCTCTTTTTTGAGTAGTCGTTTACTAGAATTAAGAGAGAAGAAACAGAATTCTGTTTGTTTGTTTATTTATTTATTTATTTTGAGACAGGGTCTCGCTCTGTTGCCCATGCTGGAGTACAGTGGTGCAATCATGGCTCACTGCAGCCTCCAACTTCTGGACTCAGGCAATCCTCCCACCTGGGCCACATAAGTAGCTGGAACTACAGGTGCACACTGTCACGCCCGGCTAATGTTTCAATTTTTTGTAGAGATGGGTGTCTTGCTATGTTCCCCAGGCTGGTCTCCAACTCCTGCCTCAAGTGATCCTCCCACCTTGGCTTCCCAAAGTACTGCTGGGATTACAGGCATGGGCTACTACACCCAGCCTTGTCTTTTTATCTTTTGGATAGTCGTGACACCAAATATCCTGGTGTGGGCACAGTGGCTCTTTTGAAGGCAGAGGCTGAGGAGAAGCCCCAAGGTATGGCCAAGGCCAGGAGGGATGAGGCTGAGGTGGATGGTAGAGGTGTACAAAGGCCTTTATAGTGGTGTCTGGGGGACTTACAGAGACGAGAATGGGGAGAATAAGATGCTGGCTTGGCAGTAGGTGGAGCAAGCTGGCTTTCATTTGGTAAGAGCTGAAGGACCCTGGAAAGCTAAGCAGGCTTGCTTTATATGGGTATCTGGTTTCTCTTCTGGGGACCTCCCCACTGCTAAGTGAGGCTTTGCTAGAGCATGGAGCCAGCTACCCAAAGCCTGGGTCCACTGTGAGAGGCTCCGCAGTGGGGAGCCCAAAGACCCAGGCCATGTGCAAGTGGATTGTCACAATGGGAAAGTGTGTTTGACACTAAAGTCTACTTTAGATGATGTCACAATTTTGACTTGATCCAACCCCAGAAATGAAGTTTCCTAACAAATTGAACCTTTTTTTTCCTCATGATAAGAGGCCAAATGCTGTCACCTTCAGTATGGTGCTGGCTCTGTCTTCCCAAAGTAATAAATACCATTTCTATCCTTCATTCCAGGAATGATTGGCTGGTTTGTTTTGTTCTCCATCATGGAGAAATATGCTTATCAGTAGTTTTGCTTTATTTATGGATTATGTGGAGCATATGTCATAACTGTAATTATCCAGCTGAGGAAGTAGGTTTCTTTATTTGGACCTAATTTCTTAAGAAATTATGTTTCTTTTATGATATTCAGGCATTTATAAGCTTTGCAGCTTTTCTTTAGGAGTCTTTTTGGTCTAATCTAGTAAAGTTTCTGGCGCACAAGAGATGCCGATACATTTTGTTGAATTATCTGCTGGAAGTTGGTGGTAGAACCTCATGCTGGAGAATCGTGGAGGAAGGCATTTTAAAATACAGATAACCATCAGTCCACTTGGTTTGTCTGAAATATCATTCAGACTTTGGCCTCAAGTCTATTTGGTATTGATTCTGCTTTTCTCTCTAGTGACATGTTTCAGATCTGTTACCAGCATGTTTCTCCCTGACTTCAGTCATCCAGCAAAAAGACACAATTGATTAATCCACGATGAATGTATGACCGAATGTACAGATGACCTTGAAGCAATGGCTGTTTTTTCAGCATCATGGTTTATGGGCTCTCTCGTCATAGGTGGGCATTTCTTCTGCTAATTCCAATGAGTCTTCCTTGCTGCTAATCCAGTGAGCCCTCCTTGCTACTTGTTCCAGTGAGCCTTCCTCACTGCTAATTCCAATGAGCCTGCCTTGCTGCTCTAATAGGAATTTTAAAAGCATGTGGAAATTAACAATCCCTAAAATTTGAAGAATGTTGTCATTGTGTTTATGAATGAAATGGGACAGTTTCCTAAAATGAATAGAAATTACAACTTGCTGCTCAGAAGCATGGAGCGTAGGGTAAGAAGGGCAGTTAAGAATTGCAAATAAGCATAATGATGTGAGTTAGCAATGATAGGGAGAGAGAGAAAGTGGAGTATAAAGGGACCCTGCAGATCTCTGTCAATGTGATTGATTTCAGTGATGTATACTGCTGTGTGTGTATGTGCTTTTGGCCTGTAGTACTAATTACTGAAAATGGACTAAGATTAAAAAGGGAATTGCCAGATGCCTTCAGGAATCTTGGACTGTTACATTAATATTACATTTAATTATATTGAAAGTCAACTGTAGCTTATTGCCCATAAGAGACAAGGTTGGTAATGAGTTTACTCCGAGCAAAACTGCTGGTTATTGCTTAGCCATTAACCAGCCTGTGATTTACCTAGCACCAGGCCCCCGTTCTGAGGGCACCAGAAAAGCAGGAGAATCAAAGACAGCTCTAAAAAGGTCAATATTACAAAAGAGTACCAAAATAGTCATCACAGGACAATCATGCTCCTCCGCCCTGCCTTACACTCATTTTATGGCTTGGACTTGTTTGCGCGTTGACTGCCTACTTGTTTTGGTACTTGGAAGCTTCAAGTTCTAAAGGGCTTAATCTGGTTTTCTGTCTCTACCTCTTGTTTTTGCTTACATTGACTCTCATGCTACTTGTTTTTCTTGAGAGCATTATTTGCCCTCTTTCATAATATTATGGGAAGACTTATGGGAAAAGGAGGAACCAAAACCATTACTAGAAGCGTCCGAGAGACTTCTCAGATGTAAGCCAGGTTGTAGCCTACAACAGCATTCCTGTCGGCCTGACTTCCAGGACAGTTTTCAAAGGCTAAAGGCAGAAATGGTTGATTATTTCCTATAAGACACTGGCTCAGGCATAGATTTGCTTTAAATAGCAGTTGTTGTCTAACCTAAGGCATTAGACATAAGATATGATACAAAGTCAGGAACACATAAGTTACATAATTCAAGGATCTCTGACTCTTTGACTCACCATGAATATACCATTTGTTTATCTGTGAGATCAACCTACAGAATGCATTTAACTGTTAAGAAATCAATATTGCCTGCTTCAAAAAGGCTGCTGTATTACCAACTCCCTTTTAAGGTGTCCTTGCTTAACCTCCCCAGCTTCCCCTAAAGTGCCTCTGCCCCTGGTTCCATCAGGGTCTCACTTCCTCAAGGAGAAGGCCATGGTGTGAGTATACCATTCTGCAAGCAGTGCCTGGGGGCCTGGAAGCTGAGAAGCAGCCCAGGAGGATGGAGGCCTATTGAGTGCTCAGGGTCACCTTTGGTCAGGAGTGTCCTACCCTGCTTCATGCTCCAGCCACTTCCTGGCCCCTGTCCTTGGTCACCAGGGTTGAGGATGATGGAAGAATGTGGTAGTCATTCACCACTGCCCTTACCTACCCAATGGCCTCCCAGCTCCTCCTGATGGCAGAAGAGGTTGAAGCCTGGGGTTGGGGCTGAAAGGACTCCTCCACTGTCCTCTTCTTGTCCCTGCTTCCCCGAGCATGGGCTGCGGGCTTGCGAATTTCTTGCCAGTTTCTTCAGGCGCTGTTACACCTGCCCCAGTTTTATTCAAGATACCTTGGGTGCTATGGAAGACCCCTGGGAATTTCCTCAGAATCCCCTAAAATCTAGTCCACCTCTCAGAATTGCAGCTCTGTCTAGGGTGACAGTTAGAGCAAGAAGTTGCTTGAGAGAGGCCTGGGGGTGGGACCCTGGAATGACAGGAAACAGAATTTAAGAAGCAGGTAGGTATGTCTTCATCTTATGCTCTTGTCAACCAAGTGCAACTTTTTAATGGAATCAATATATTTAATATAAACAAATGCATATTGATTGTTTTGGGGAGAGAATATTTTTCATTTGTTGCATATTAACTCTCAGACTGTATCATTCTAGACATTAAGATGACTACACATCACCACCGTGTCTCTGAAGTGGTAAATTGGGAAATATTGTATGAGCTTCAGTACGATTTGCTCTTAATGTCACCACGAGAAATTAGCCATATGATTCATGCATTTTAGAATGGATCAGATTCAATATTTCGGACCAGTGAAACGAGTATTGTGAATAAGTGGGGAAAAGTAGTCCATTGCATACATTTTAATTCATTGAAAATAAATATGCCAGATTTGTCTAACAGTTTAGGAACATTGCATAATTTATTGTGACAGTTCATTTATGAAAGAACTAGAGTGCCTTTTTTTTAAGCCATAAAATAAATTGGACAGTGACTCTTATCCCATGATTTATTTATGGTGGAAGATTAATAAAAACATTAAGAGTGATGAATGTATTTTCAGTGATAGAATTACAGAGAAAAAATACCAGCAACAATAAAAATAAAATGAATTTTACATTTTTAATCAGTCTGAAGAATTTTGCTGCACAACAAAATAAGTGATATTATTTTTATCACTCACAGTAAAATTGTTTCATTATGCAAACTATATTAATGTACATTGCCCATCTTCCCAAACTAGGACTAAAGCCCCTTGAGAACAAAGGACACATCTCAAGTTCTTGCAGCTGTTGCATCCAGGTATTGTCTTACACATAAAGGTATTGCTGAGTGCCTGTTAATGAAAATATAAACTTACTATTGATGTATACAGTTTTCAAATAAACTGTTCTATATTAGGAACTAGATATGTGAAAGAAAGACAATAACTTCATTTTATGTAGCTGTTCTTTCTTTCTTTCTAAAAAGAAAAAAGAAAAGATTATTTGGTTAGAAGCCAGTTGGTATTCATGGAGGTGGCTTCTCAGGGAGGTTTAGGTTCCAAAGTTAGTACATAGTAAAAATGAATCTAGAAAATCCCTTGCATTGACCATAAAATTTAACATATGTTTGAGTGTATAATATGTGCAGTAATTCTTATGCACACAAAAACTTCCAAAATGAGGGATAAAAGGAAAGTCCCTATGCCAATGGCTGGATGACAATCAGAGCCATCTGTCTTGAAGGGATTTGTCAAATTGCCAGGTGAGTGAAGGCTAGGGCGAGATGTCTCAGGGGCTCCTGCTTGCCCACAGGATTTACTCCATTCAGCCTCAATATTAAACCGTGATGGCTTTAATATGTATCACTATGAGGTTTAAAACTGATAAGGAGTCGCCTTTTCTGTGTGTTATGGAGGGAAGGGCCAGATACTGAAGTCAGGGAGCCTGCTGCCCTTTATCTTATGAGTATGGTTTTATCTGATGGGAAAGGAGACTGGAGATCCATGGCAGTTTTTGGACTCAGTTCCATCCTTTCACAGTTGCTAGAGCTTCATGCTTTAGCCATCCTGGAGTGGGGTTTGCTCAGAGAAGTTTTGATCCTGTAAAGAATTGCTTGATGAAGTCCTGTTTGGTTGGTTACTGTGCTCAGATCATGATGAACTACAGTGTGATCTCAGATCATGATGAACTACAAAATATCATTTATGTTTGAAATTTAATTTCACGTTATTCTGGGTCTTAGGAAGACTTTGTCCAACCATCTTAAGATGGTCATGGGAGACCGTATAAGGCATAGTGTACTAGTGCAACGTGTCACCATGATTGGGGAAAACGTGCAAAATCTGGTGAGCAGTCTAAAGTGGATTATGCATTCAAAGTTCATCACTACTGTTTTTGGGCAAAGATGTAGTATTTCTGTCCATTGGTGTGAGCCTGCTGTACATTTCTCAGCCTTTCTTTTAATGAGATCCTTACTAATTTAAGGCCTATCCAGGGCCTTGTTTGTAACTTGTTTGTATTTCGGGGCAGGAAGAACCTGTATGGTCAAAGCTGGTGCAAGTTTTATCCTGAAACAGTGGTTTAGTTGCCAGGAATGCTGACTTAAGTTCGAGCTCCAGATATCAGCAACCATGGTGACCTGACTGAGCAATGAGATTTATTCCTGAAAATTCCACGAAGAGCTTCAGCTTTAGAATGGTTTCCTGGGGGTCACAAGAGCACTTTCATTTGCCACACTGTTGAGCACAACTGAAGTGATGGAGAGCATGATTCTATGGGCTCCATAAATTTTTGTGCTCTTCTCATTTTAATTTTACTTCATACCTCCAACCTAGAGTGCAATGTAACAAACCCCTTTCCAATGGGCTGGCATTACATGGAGGCAGAGTAGCTGCCCCTCAACACACTGAATTACTCAGGAGAAGGAGTCTTCTGCAGATGGCCCTCCAGCCAGCATCCTTGGCCAGCCTGCAATGCACCCTTCTCTCCTCGTGCCTGTGTGTTCCCACCTTTTGCGTCACCACCTCATTTCCACAATGGGGATAATGGTCTTTCTCTCAGATGCTTGTGACCTCATGTATGTAAGTGTGGAGTGCACCGTTTGAAAGTGAAGCTCCATATAAAAGTGTCCCATGACTTTAGTGGTGGTATGGTTAGCACGATCGCAGCCTGGGTTGCAGACTCAAAAGTCATGGGTTCAGTTCTGCTGGGTTTGTGTGACAACTGTGCACATATGAGCAGAAGAAAACTTTCAGCCAGCCTGGGCAATATAGTGAGACCTTGTCTCTACAAAAAATATAAACAATTAGCCAAGTCTGGTGGTGCATGCCTGTAGTCCCAGCTACTGGACAAGATGAAGTGGGAGAATCCACTTGAGCCTAGGAGGAGGAGGCTGCAGTGAGCCGAGATTGTACCACTGCACTCCAACCTCTGCAACAGGGAAAGACCCTGTCTCAAAAAGTAAGAAAGAAAGAAATAGAAAACATTCACCCAAAACAGACATAGTATCATCCTTCATCAGTCTTACTGTGACTTAAGTCTGCCAGTACAGAGGAATTGGCTTACAACAAGACAATTGATTAACAATTCAAGAAGGGGCCAATATTAGTGTCATGTTAGTGCAATGGGCTGCTGAGATGACTGGCTGAGTTTTTCTTTTTGCAAGGATGTGATTTAATGAAGCTTTCAGGGTAGAGCATGCCGTGTTGCCATGGAGTAATGTGTAGGTGGTACATGTGGAATTGTGTTTCAAATGCAACCCTACTGTATATATATATTTTTGAAGAATGGTTCTTTTTTGTTAGTTTGTTTTGGGACACTTTAGTATAATTCAAGATATCTGAGAGAAAAGGCCCATGATCATTTTGCTCTTTCTAAAATAAATTGTTGGGCTCTGATTTCTTCTTTTAAAATCAAAATTAATTTGTTAAAACATTTAAATTACGTAAATCATTCCCCACCCCTACCTCTTTTCTTGAATTGTGTTTGTAGTGCTTGTATTGTTATTTCCTTAGAAACAATTATTTATTCACTGACTTAATTCATTTTTATTTCTACTGTTTTTTTTTGTACTCCTTGTTTTCCTGTTATACAACTGGTTCAGATTATAGTTTTTTCTGTGTCTTGTTTTTTAGTGCTGTCACTTAGGAGTACATACAAATGCCAGGCATGGTGGCTCATGCCTGTAATCCCAGCACTTTGGGAGGCCAAGGCAATAGGATTGCTTGAGCCTAGGAGTTTGAGACCAACCAGGGTAATATAGGGAGACCCTGTCTCTACAAAAAATAAGAAAATTAGCTGGGTAGGGTGGTGCATGCCTCTGGGCCCAGCTACTCTGGAGGCTGAGGTGGGAGGTTTAGGCTGCAGGGAGCTGTCATCATGCCACTACACTCCAGCCTGAGCAAGACAGTGAGAACTTATCTCAAAAAAAAAAAAGTATATACAAGAGCAAGTTAGAAACACACATACATGAAACATTTTTCACAAAGTGAGCTTTCCTACATAAGGAGTTATATTTTGTTATTGAGCCTGGTATATGGAAATATGGTTAACAGATAATAAGAATGAGAAATGAGAACTTCCCCCCACTTTTCTCTGCCATTATATTGACCAATTTATCTTTGATTAGCTGCTCTATGTAAAAAGTAACGTCATGGCAGATAAAACTTGTTTCAGGCTTTGAAAGTGATGGCAGCAGCAGCAGCTGTCTGGTGCGGCTACCATCACGCCAGCTGCTGCAGGGCATGGGGAGGAGGCGGACGCCCACTCACTTTCCCCCCAGCTTGCAGTGGGGAGCAGCACAACAGGGGAGCAGGGAGATCAGGTAGAGAGGGATCCCAATGTGCAGCTGGGGGCTTTTAGGGGCTGGGAGAAGGTAAAGCCCGCCCTTGTTCCTATCTGCTTCGCAGCTGCAGCTGCCCAAACCAGTGGCTGTAGACTTAGATATTCCTGCACTCTTGGGAGCCCAGGAAGGCTCCCCTGCCCTTGCAGGCTTGGAAGTCCCTGCTCCTGCTGCGTGGCTTCTCCCTACTCTTGGCACCAGCTCTGATCTTGGAGCAAAGTCTGGCCAAGCCTGGGTGCCATGAATGGCAGGAGGCAGACAGATTCCTGGGTGGAAGGGGCCAGGGAGGGCCGGAAGGCTGCGGAAGGGGCTTCCAGATCCACTGACTGGAGTGAGGACTTGTGGTGCCTTTTCTGGACCTGCCCATGAACCAATTGGCACATGCTTCCTACCCTATGAGGTCCATAAACGCAACTCCCACCCCGCCCCCAGCGCAGCCAGAGCAGAGCAGAGGACGGAGAGCCCCTAGAGGACCAGCTGCAGAGAAGAGCTGCCCTCTCTGTGGAGAGCTGGGAACATGATGGGACGACCAGCTGCAGAGAGGAGCTACTCTATCTGCTGAGAGCTGAGCACCCGTTGGGAGGAGCCTCCTCTCTGCTGAGAGCTGCAGAGTTGATGGGACAAGCTTCCTGTAGAAAGGAGCCACCCACTGTGGCTCTCCTCTGAGCTGTTCCAGCACTTAATAAAGCTCCTCTTTGTCCTGTTCACCCTTCATTTGTCTACATACCTCATTCTTCCTGGATTCTTCCTGGACGTAGGACAAGAAGTTGGGCAAAGGTGCCACCGGACACTCCAAAGCAGCAGCAGCACCCCAGAGATCCCAAAACATAAGCCTATGTTGTTCTAATAGCACAGACCAGGCATGCATTTCCATTTGGTATCTGAGTAGAACTTACCATTCCAAACTACCCTGTCCGTTTCAAAAGCCACGTGGTTGATAATGTTCATCTTGGCCAGGTGTTTTTATTGTAAGTCATTTCAAGTCCTTTTTGGAAACAGGGATGCCAATGAAATAAGTACACTAAATAAACATGGATATATGGACAGATGTTTTTTTCTTCTCAGAATCAGCACAGTACTAACCCTGAAGATGGAGAGTCATAGGTTTGAGGATCAGTATCAGGGGCATTCTGGATCATCTTTCAGAGTGGTAGTCCGAGCTAAAAGCCCAGTTCCACTGCACAGGGTACATGAGTCAGCTGAGGCAATGTTTGGCTGAGAAGAAGAAAAATGACTCAAAAGCTAGTGTGGACACCTAAAGCCAGGATGATGTTCCAACAAGCTGATGATTTATAGAGCAATGGTGCAACCAGCCTTCTACCTCATGCAAAACCCAGAGAGTAGCCTCATATGGATCCTTTTGCTACTTTTTCGCTGGCCTCCACCACCAGCTACACTTAATTTTAAATTGGTGCAGTGGCTCATGACTGTAATCCCAGCACTTTGGGAGGCTGAGGCAGGTGGATCACCTGAGGTCAGGAGTTCGAGACCAGCCTGGCCAACATGGTGAAACCCTGTCTCTACTGAAAAACAAAAAACAAACAAAAAAAAATTAGCTGGGCCTGGTGGTGCGTGCCTGTAATCCCAGCTACTCAGGAGACTGAAGCAGGAGAATTGCTTGAACCTGGGAGGCGGAGATTGCGTGAGCCGAGATCCCTCCATTACACTCCAGCCTGGGCAACAAGAGCAAGTCAGAAATACACATACACAAAACATTTTTCACAAAGTGAGTTTTCCTACATAAGGACTTATATTTTGTTATTGAGCCTGCTATAGGGAAATACGGTTAACAGATAATAAGATAATAATAAACTCCATCTCAAAATAAATAAATATAAATAAATAAATTGGTGAATGAGAATTTACTTAGAGTCCTCTGCATGAGTTTCTCCCCAATCTGCAAGTCTAATGGGGTGACTACCTCTGACTGCTTATGTTGGACTTCACTGTATATGTTTATACGTATAAAATATTGAGATAAAGGCAGTGTGTTTTGATTGATAGGTGTTATTAGTCTGCTAGGATTGCTGGAACAAAGTACCATAAACAGGTTGCACCCAAGAATCTTCCAGATTCCTACTGGTGCTAACTCTCCATGGGTTGGTTATTGTCATTGTGTCCCCCCAAAATTCATGTTAATATCCTAACCCCAAGAAGCTTAGAATGTCAGCTTATTTGGATATAAAGTTGTTGCAGATGTAATTAGTTATGATGTGGTCATGCTGGAGTAGGGTGGGCCCTTAATTTCAATATGACTAGTGTTCCGATAAAACGGGAATATATGGACACAGACGTGGCTCAAACAACAGAAATGTATCATCTGACAGGTCTGGAGGCTAGAAGTCCAAAATGAAGGTGTCTGCAGGGCCATGCTCCCGCTGAAGGCATTAAGGAATCATCTGTTCCAGGTTTCCCTCCCAATTTCTGGTAGTTCCTTGTCTTGAGGCAGCAAACTCCAGTCTTCACACAACATTCTCCCTTTGTGTGTGTCTGTATCCACATATTCCCATTTTATGAGAACACTAGTTGTATTGAATTTAAGGCCCACCCTACTCCAGCATGACCTCATCATAACTAATTACATCTGCAACAACCTTACAGCCAAATAAGCTGACATTCTGAGGTTCTTGGGGTTAGGATGTCGACATGAATTTTGGGGGGACACAATGACAATAACCAGCCTATGGAGGGTTAGCACCAGTAGGATTCTGCAAGATTCTTGGGTGCAACCTTATTTTGCACAAAAGATCACTAGACAGTAGAGAACAAATTATTTTTTAAATTAAATTAAGTAAAGGATCTTCCCTTTAGATAACAATGAAGGCTCCTGTATGTTTACTCATGCCTTTATTTTTCTTTCCTTTTTTTCTTTTCTTTTTTTTTTTTTTTTTGAGATAGTCTTCTTCCGCTGCCCAGGCTAGGGTGCACTGGTGCCATCTCAGCTCACTGCAACCTCTTCTGCCTCCCAGGTTCAAGCAATGCTCCTGCTTCAGCCTTCCAAGTAGCTGGGATTACAGGTGCTCGCCACCATGCCAGGCTAATTTTTGTATTTTTAGTAGAGATGGGGTTTCACCATGTTGGCCAGGCTGGTCTTGAATTTCTGACCTCAGGTGATCTGCCTGCCTCAGCCTCCCAAAGTACTGGGATTATAGGCGTGAGCCACTGCGCCCAGCCTTCTCATGCCTTTCTCCCAATCCAGTGACCCCTCTCCTCCTCTCTGTCTCTCTGAATCTTCCCCATCATCTCAGCTCCAGCTCACCTTATTGTCATCAGGAAATCTTTGTTCTCATTGGCAGGGACCTTGCCCAACTCTGCACTTGCAATCTTCACCACCAACCTCTAGTAATTTGGTCCATTCTGTCTCCTGATTTTTTTCTAGCTGATATTTAAAGCTTGTATACCACCATATGTTATCTATCATGCCATGCATTTACTAGGTTCCTGGCATTTATAAATTGAGCACTTCCTGATTTCATTATGAAAAGGAACTCTGATACTTAGGCACATGAAACTTTCCCGCCTTAAGATTAATCACCTTAATTAATCTTAAGAGTGGATATGTAGGCCAGGCACAGGGGCTTACGCCTGTAATCCCAGCACTTTAGGAGAGCGAGACGGGTGGATCGTGAGGTCAGAAGTTCAAGACCAGCCTGGTCAATATGGTGAAACCCGGTACAAAAATTAGCAGGGTGTTGTGATGTGTTCCTGTAGTCCCAGATACTTGGGAGACTGAGGCAGAAGAATCAATTGAACCTGGGAGGTGGAGGTTGCAGTAAGTCAAGATCGCGCCACTGTACTCTAGTCTGGTGACAGAGCAAGACTCCGTCTCAAAAAAAAAAAAGAAAAGAAAAGAAAAAAGAGTGGATGTGTGAACGTGTTGGGGTGGAGTTGAGGAGTGAGGTGGCAACGAGTCTGTTAATCATTGAGTACTCAGCTGACTATTCATTGTCCAAAAAGCAAACCAGTTGCCATTTTCCACTTTGATAACATAAGCAAATTGCTGAGAATGTATATGCAATCATGTATCTGGGAATTTGAGAGTTTCCAGGGACATCAGACTCTATTGGGCCTGTCTCTGTAACAAGGTTATGTGCTCCTTGAAGGCGAGAAACTTTTCTTTTACTTCTTAAAGCCCAGCATAATTCTGGGGCAGAGGCATGCTTATTAATGTATTACATTAGCATTAGTGAAGCCAGAGATTTCCTGAATGTAAATAAAGAAATGTGGCCAGGCGCAGTGACTCACACCTGAAATCTCAGCACTTTGGGAGTCTGAGGCAGGCACACACTGTAGGTCAGGAGTTCGAGATCAGCCTGGCCAACATGGTGAAACCCTGTCTCTACTAAAAATAGAAAAATTAGCCAGACGTGGTGGGGGCGCCAGTAATCCCAGCCACTCAGGAGTCTGAGGCAGGAGAAGTGCTTGAACCCAGGAGGCGGAGGTTACAGTGAGCCAAGATCACGCCACTGCACTCCAGTCGGCAACAGAGTGAGACTGTCTCAAAATACAAAAAAAGAAAAATGTGTTCTTACTGTAATAGACTCAGTAAATATTTTGCAAGTAAACATAAATTTACTATAATTACCAAGTGGAGTTTGCCATTTTAATTTCGAATAGTATGTACTATGGTTTGAATATGCCCTCCAAAATTCATGCTGAAATTTAAGTGCCATTGTGACAGCTTTTTTGTTTGGTTTTGTTTTGTTTTTGTTTTTTGAGATGGAGTTTCACTCTTATCACCCAGGCTGGAGTGCAATGGCCCGGTCTTGGCTAAGCGCATCCTCTGCCTCCCGGGTCAAGTGATTCTCCTGTCTCAGCCTCTCAAGTAGCTGGGATTACAGGTGCCTGCCGCCATGCCTGACTAGTTTTTGTATTTTTAATAGAGACAGGATTTCACCATGTTGCTCATGCTGGTCTCAAACTCCTGACCTCAGGCAATCCACCTGCTTCGGCCTCCTAAAGTGCTGGGATTACAGGCGTGAGCCACCGTGCCCAGCCTGTGACAGGTTTAAGAGGTGGGACTGTTAAGAGGTGTTTAGGCCATGAGGGCTCTGCCCTCATGAATAGATTAATGTTGTTGTTGTAGGAGTGGGTTTGTTATAAAAGCAAGTTTGGCCCTCTCTTGCCCTCGCCCTCTCTTGCTCTTCTGCCTTCCGCCATGGGATCATGCAGCACTAAAGTCTTCACCAGATGTCAGCATCATGCACTTGGACTTCCAGGACTCCAGAACCATGAGCCAAATAAACTTCTTTTCCTTATAAATTACCTAGCCTGTGGCATTCTGTTGTAGCAACACAAAATGGACTATAGATGTGACATATGCTTTTAAATGTTATAAAACTTGCAACCATATATTAACTTTTCTAAAACATTGAAAGTAATATTTCTTTAGAGTAAATGAAAACTTACACATTTAAAAAAATGGATGAGACTTCTGAGGTATATAATATAAAATATATAGGCCTGAAATAGGAAGGCAAAATAAATTAAATATTTTAATTGGAAAATTAATATTTAACTATATTTGCCCCCCTGTGACTTAGAGTAGTCTAGACATTATGCTTTTCTATCTAGTGTGCTGAAATATGTCTTGATGATAAATTCAACTAATAACTACACGTACTATCTTGTATTTTTGCAGTTAGTTGAATGAACAGGTTTAGTTAACATTAGTCATAGAACTCCGGGCCATGGTATGATTAAATAATATTGAATTTATAATTCATTCTAAATATGAGTTTTATATTTAGATTCCTGTTGAGATATCACATAGAATAAAATAATTTACTGTAATTCTTTCTGCAAGCTTTTAAAGAAATTATATGAAGTAAGACTGCCGCCTGCTGGTCACGATGTGTTACTTCATTCACATTTCAAACTTGTTTTTCACTATAGCAGAGGATGTGATAAATACAATTCAAAGCGATGCAACATACAGACTTTTGAGATGTCCTAGATTGTCACAAATTATTGATGCTTGAACGTTCTAACAATTATCATTCCCACAAGCTTTTCGTGTTTGTCCTTCCCTCTTGGTGACCGTTGATAACAAATCTCTGGCTGCATATTTCTGAGTCTTTGAAATGTACAATTTAGGGGCTAAGTTGCATTTATGCTACTTTCTCTTGAGCAGTGTGAGCTAAGCATCCATCTGTAGGTGAGAGATCTCTTAAGTGTTGCTGAACCTGCTGCATAACTGCATTCCTTCACCTTATCTTTTTCTGACAACATCTCACAAACATATTGGCAATGCTGCTTTGTCCTCTTCTGGAACCCCAGCGTAAAGATATCCCCCGCTCCTCTCACTGGCTCTGAGCCCAGCCCCAAGGTCACCCATCACTCAGGCGATCCTCAGCTCATCCCTAAGATGACACAGTCTTGTATCATGACTCTAGGGCAGCAGTTCCCAACCTTTTTGGCACCAGGGACTGGTTTTGTGGAAGACAATTTTTCCACAAACCGGGGTTGGGGGGATGGTTTTGGGATGATTCGAGTGCATTACATTTATTGTGAACTTTATTTCTATTTTTATTACATTGCAATATATAATGAAAGATTAGACAAGTCACCATAATGTAGAATCTGGAAGCCCTGAGCTTGTTTTCCTGCAACTTGATGGTTCCACCGGGGGGAGAGGATAGACGGTGACAGATCATCTGGCATTAGATTCTCATAAGGAGTGTGCAACCTACATCCCTGGCATGTGCAGTTACAATAGGGTTCATGCTCCTATAAGAATCTAATGCCCCTGCTGACGTGACAGGAGGCGGAGCTCAGGAGGTAATGCAGTGATGGGGAGTGACTGTAAATACAGATGAAGCTCACCTCCTGCTGTGCGGCCCAGTTCCTAATGGGCCATGGACTGGGGGTTGGGCAGCCCTACTCTAGGGGACAGATAACATGAGTTTGAAGGCCTGCTCTACCCCTGGCTACCTCAATTACTCATTTTGGTTGTGATGAGCATGCAATCCTTTTATAATAAGTAAAAAAATAAGTTGTTATAAACATCCTTCCCTAAATGCTTCAACCACCAACCTGCGCTGACCTGAGGCTGATGCTGAGTTCCAAGGGGCTCAGGTCTAAGAAACAAAGTGCAGATGCAAGTTCTTGGGTGTCAGTTTCAGTTCCCACACATTGCTCCACCTTCTCCTTATTCCCAAGAAGACCAAATTATGCACATCCTGTCTGCTCTCCCCAGACTTACTGAGCATGTTGAAATTAAATTGTACCCGACAACTTGAAAATCCTTTTCATGATTAAGATAAATATTTATGGAACACTTTCCAGGTAGCAAGAACTGGCTAAATACTGCATTTAAAAAGATGAATGTGCTTTCCAAATGCTTAATTTGCATCATGAACACCGCTTATTCAGGATGGCCAAGAGAGACCCAGCCAGCAGAGGTATCTATCAACTCTATTGAGGAAAAAAAGGCAAACATGAGAAATTTCAGGCATGTGAAATTTGTAAGACCAAGAAAGGTAAAAAGGAAATCTTGATAAATTCAAATGTGACATTATGTAACAGCCAGGAAAGTTACTTTGTTGTTGGGATTAAAATAGTTAAGAGATTTTTGTGAACTTCTTCTGGACAGGGGCTCTTTTCCTGGTCTTGTATTTCCAGCACCTCTCAGAGTAGCTGCATATAGTTAGCACTTAATTAACATTTATTGAACTAATTGCCTCACTTGCTCTTGCTTACTGAAACAGTCATAATCATTATCCCCTTCATCTAGCAAATACAATGTTAGGCAGAATGAGCACAGACTAAGTAAGAAACAGACAAGTGAAGCTGGAGAAGCTTCAAATGTTTGGAGGACGCCCGGGGCATTTCTCCCCAGGCTCCAGATGAATTCTGTGGTGCTGAGGGTGATGCAGGAAACACGGAGTCCCTGGGATTGCAAAGTCTGTCTGCCAAGGAAGGAGGTCTTCAAAGTACACAGGAAAGGAAAACGAGAATAAAAAATGGATTTGGCAATAAAGATGAGGGAGAAAGTCACGTGTCACATCTCGGTGAACCTTTTAACTGCTGATAATAGACATGTATAGCAGAGTCTTCTAAGGCTCACAAATAACAACAATGACGCTATGTGCTTTGCATGCATTACCTAAGTTAATGTTCAAAACAACTGGAAGCAGATTTGCCCCATTTTACAAATGAGGAGGAAACCAAGGTTCTGGGAGGTTGCTAGTTGGTTGGTGCAAGAGGCCTAGATTTCTGCGTATCTCGGCTTTCAACCTGCCTTTCTCACTAAGCTTAATTATTTCTAGCTTTTGATTTAGAGTGAGAGACTTGAGATTCTTCCTTTCACTTAAACACTTAGAGGCTATTGTAAGATTCCCTTTTTTTTTTTTGAGGCAGGGTCTGGCTCTGTCACCCAGGCTAGAGTGTGGTGGCACGATCTTGGCTTACTGCAGCCGCCACTTCCTGGGCTCAGCTGATTCTTTCATCTCAGCCTCCCAAGTAGCTGGGACTACAGGTGTGCACCAGGGTGCTAGTTAATTTTTGTAGTTTTTGTAGAGACAGGGTTTCTCCATGTTGCCCAGGCTGGTCTTGAACTTCTGGACTCAAATGATCTGTCTGCCTTAGCATCTTAAAGTGCTGGGATTACAGGCTATTGTAGGTTTGTTTATTTATTTATTTATTTATTTACTGAGATGGAGTCTCACTGTGTCGCCCAGGTTGGAGTGCAGTGGCGCAATCTCAGCTCACTGCAACCTCCACCTCCCAGGTTCAAGCAATTCTCCTGCCTCAGCCTCCCAAGTAGCTGGAATGACAGCCATGTGCCACCACGCCTGGCTAGGTGTATTGTTTTGTTTTTGTTTTGTATTTTTAGGAGTGATTTGTATTTTTAGGAGAGATGAGGTTTCACCATGTTGGCCAGGCTGGTCTCGAACTCCTGGCCTCCAATGATCCACCCGCCTTAGCCTCCCAAAGTGCTAGGATTACAGGCGTGAGCCACTCTGCCCGGCTGGTATTGTAGGATTCTTTTATTTTTATTTATTCATTTATTTGTGAGACAGAGTCTCACTCTGTCGCTCAAGCTGGAGTGCAGTGGCACGATCTTGGCTCACTGCAAGCTCCACCTCCCGGGTTCACGCCATTCTCCTGCCTCAGCCTCCCAAGTAGCTGGGACTACAGGTGCCCACCACCATGCCCAGCTAATTTCTTGTATTGTTTTTAGTAGAGACGGGGTTTCACTCTGTTGGCCAGGATGGTATTGATCTCCTGACCTCGTGATCCACCCGCCTCAGCCTCCCAAAGTGCTGGGATTACAGGCATGAGCCATCACGCTCAGCCTATTGTAGGATTCTTAATTGGCCTAATTTCAATATTGTTGCATCTCAGAAAATAGGGAGTCCTGAGGAGATGGGAAATGGCTGGTATATGAAACAGAACACACACAACATTTATTGAAATTTGCTATCTTACAGGGGTACAGTTCGTGGCACCCCCAAAAATTACAATAATAATGTCAAAGATAATTATCAAGCAAAATAACATATATAATAATAATAAGTGAAATATTGTGAGAACTACCCAAATGAGACACAGAGACAGAAAGTGAAGGCATGCAGTTGGAAAAATGGCGCTGATGCTGAAGGTTGCCACCAACTTTCCCTTTGTAAGAAATGCAGTCTCTGCAAAGTGTTATAAACCAAAACTCAATAAAGTGAGGCAGGCCTGCACACTCCTTGTTTCCTCTGCTGCTGCCATGCTGGTCTCCTGCCTGTTCCTGGGCTGCTGAATTGAGGAGGCTCAAACTTGCTTTAGGGCCTTGCTCTTCCCTCAGCCACTGCTTGTCTCACATGAGTCTTTGCTCACCTTCTCACTTTCTCAATGAGGACTGAGCTACCTCCCAACTGAACACTGCAACATGCCCCTCCCCTGCACTCCCAGACCCTCTTCTTTACCTACCCTCTCCAACTCATCACGGTCCTTTTACACTTCTAACATTCTATGCAATGCACTGATTTATTATGCTTATTCCTTTTATTTTTTATTTTTTTGAGACAGAGTCTTGCTCTGTTGCCGAGGCTGAAGTGTAGCACCCTGATCTTGGCTCACTGTGAGAGGTGACAATGGCTAGCAGCCCTCACTCTCAGCACCTCCTCGGCCTCCACGTCCACTCTGGTGGTGCTTGAGGAGCCCTTCAGCCCACCACCGCACTGTGGGAGCCCCTCTCTGGGCTGGCCAGCCGGCTACCTCTGCTTGCGGGGAGGTGTGGAGGGAGAGGCGCGGACAGGAACCAAGACTGCTCAGGGAGCTTACAATTCAGCACAAGTTCCGGCGGGCCCAGGCGCGGGCTCCCAGGGCCCTGCACTCAGAGCGGCCTATGGCCCTGGGCAGTGAGGGGCTTAGCACCTGGGCCAGCAGCTGCAGAGGGTGCACGGGGTCCCCCAGCACTACTGGCCCTCATGCACTGCACTCAACTTCTCACCAGGCCTCAGCCGCCTCCCAGCGGGGCAGGGCTCGGGACCTGCAGCCCACCATGTCTAACCGCCCCCTTTGCCAGGGGACACAACTGCAACCTCTGCTTCCTGGGTTCGAGTGATTCTCCTGCCTCAGCCTCTCGCATACCTGGGACTACATGTGCATGCCACCACTCCCAGCTAATTTTTCTATTTTTAGTAGAGGTGGGGTTTCACCATATTGGCCAGGCTGGTTTTGAACTCCTGACCTCAAGTGATCCCCCCGCCTTGGCCTCTCAAAGTGCTAGGATTACAAGCGTGAGCCACTGAGCCTGGCCTATGATGCTTATTACTTATGGACTTTCCCCATACTTGAATGTAAGCTCCATGGTAATAAGTACCTATTCACTGATAGGTAAACACTCCCAATGACTCCTGGCAATGTGGGCATCCATACACACAGTTTGAATAAACATGCCCTTTTGTTAGCAAATAAAAATGGGATTGTATTGTACAAACTGCTTTACAAAGACTCTTTGGCCTCATATTTTTTGGATGTGTTCTTATGTCAATAGACACACTGTGTCCGGAACTGGTGGGTTCTTGGTCTTGCTGACTTCAAGAATGAAGCCACTGACCCTCGTGGTGAGTGTAACAGTTCTCAAAGATGGTAGTCCGGAGTTTGTTCCTTTAGATGCTCAGCTGTGTCCATAGTTTTCCTTCTGGCGAGTTCGTGGTTTCACCGACTTCAGGAGTGAAGTTGCAGACCCTCCCATAAGTGTTACAGCTCTTAAAGGCAGTACGTCTGGAGTTGTTCGTTCTTCCCAGTGGGTTCATGGTCTTGCCGGCTTCATGAGTGAAACTGCAGACCTTTGCGGTGCGTGTTACAGCTCATAAAGGTGGCATGGACCCAAACAGTGAGCAGCAGCAGGATTTATTGTAAAGAGTGAAAGAACAGAGCTTCCATCCCGCAGAAGGGACCTGAGCGGGTTGCCCCTGACTGGCTAGGGCAGACTGCTTTTATTCCCTTATCTGACCTCACCCACATCCTGCTGATTGGTCCATTTTACAGAAAACTGATTGGTCCGTTTTGACAAAGAGTGCTGATTGGTGCGTTTACAATCCCTGAGCCAGACACAAAGGTTCTCCAAGTCCCCACCAGATTAGCTAGACACAGAGCATGATTGGTGTGTTTACAAACCTTGAGCTAGACACAGAGTGCTAGACAGAAAAGTTCTCCAAGTCCCCACTAGGTTAGCTAGATACAGAGTACTGACTGGTGTATTTACAAACCCTGAGCTAGACACAGAGTGCTGATTGGTGCATTCAGGATCCCTTAGCTAGACATAAAATTTCTCCAAGTCCCCACTAGACTCAGGAGCCCCGCTGCCTTCACCTAATGGATCCTGCACCTGGGCTACTGGGGGAGCTGCCTGCTAGTCCCGAGCCCCACCTGAACTCCTCAGCCTTTGGGCAGTCGATGGGACTGGGTGCCACGGAGCAGGAGGTGGCACCTGTCAGGGAGGCTCAGGTCTGAGGGAGCCCACCGCGGAGGGGGCTGCTTGGACATGGTGGGCTGCAGGTTCCGAGCCCTGCCCCTCGAGGAGGCGGCTCAGGGCCCCCGAGAATTTGAGCATCGTCCATGCGAGCTGGCATTGCTGGGGGACCTGGCGCACCCTCTGCAGCTGCTGGCCCAGGTGCTAAGCCCCTCACTGCCCAGGGCTGCCAGCCGCTCTGAGTGCGGGGCCTGCCAAGCCCATGCCAGGGCTTGCTGGAACTTGTGCTGGACTGTGAGCTCTGCATGCAGCCCCGGTTCCCGCCCGCGCCTCTCCTTCCACACCTCCCCACAAGCGGAGGGAGCCAGCTCCAGCCTCAGCCAGCCCAGAGAGGGGCTCCCACAGTGCAGTGGCTGGCTGAAGGGCCTCTCAAGAGCCACCAGAGTGGACACCAAGGCTGAGGAGGAGCCGAGAGTGAGGGCTGCTAGCATGTTGTCACCTCTCAATACAATTCAAATACTTTTTCTATCCGCATCATGGGTTACTGTATACCAGTTTTCATCAGTTAATGTTTAATTAAGCAAGCAATTAATTTGTTTTCATGGTAACCGTTTTTCAAAACAGCTTTATTGAGATGTAATTCACATACCATAAAATCCACCCATTTAAAATGTACAATTCGCCTGTAATCCCAGCACTTTGGAAGGCCGAGGCTGGTGGATCACCTGGGGTGAGGAGTTCAAGACCAGCCTGGTCAACATGACAAAATCCTGTCTCTACTAAAAATGCAAAAAAAAAAAAAAAAAAGAATTATCTGGGTGTGGTAGTGAGTGCCTCTAATCCAACCATTCAGGAGGCTGAGGAAGGAGAATTGATTGAACCTGGGAGGCAGAGGTTGCAGTTAGCCAAGATCGTGCCACTGCACTCCAGCCTGGGTAGCAAGAGTGAAACTCCATCTCAAAGAAATTAAAAATAATAATAATAAAGTACAATTCCATGGCAACACATATCTATTGAGAGCAAGACATCTGCACTGCAATTGGCTCTGAGGTTACAGCTGTGAAGATACACAGTTCTTGCCTTCACAGAGATTATGGTCTGTGGGGAGATGGGAACAGACAGAAATGAACAAATACTCGCACAAATAATTACTTCTTATTGTGGTAAGTGCTACACAGGAAAAGAGACTGCGTGTCATATGTGTAATTAACAGACCCCTAACTAGTCTTCCGGCCCAGGGCAGGGTCCTGCCAGGAAGTGGAATTTAGGCTGAGCCCTGTAGGATGAGTAGGAGTCAGGCACGCGAAGGGAGAATGGCTGGCAGGGGGACTGGAAGGTTGTTGTGGATGGATATGTAGGTTGTTTAATTATTTCACTAATAAATGCTGTAATGAAGGGCCTTAAATTATTTCCTTAAGGCAAATCCCTAGAACTGATATTGCTAGGTCAAGATGTATGCAGATCCATCCTCCCTTACTCTTTTTTTTTTTTCTTTTTGCTTAAACCTTTCCTATGTATTACATTCCTGGAAGGGTGGTGGTTTAGGTGTCTAGGGAATTCCAAGTCCCCGCTATTTTGCTGCTTCCTTCTCAAGATGATTCAGACAGGATTCCAAGAGCCTTGGAAAATAAGACCCTATGGGAAATCTTTGCAAACTGAGGCTGGCAGGTAGCCTCAATGCCTCAAGTATAAAGAGCATCACAAACACTGAACATTGAGATCAGGTTCCAGTAGATCTGAAGTGTAGTGAGAAATCTTCTCCTTCTCCTCCTCCTCCTCCATCTGAAGTGGAGTGAGAAATCTCCTCTTCCTCCTCCTCCTCTTCCTCCTCCTCCTCCCCCTGCCCCTCCTCCTCCTCCTTCTTCCAGTCTCACTTTGGAGTGCAGTGCTGCGATCTCAATCTTGGCTCACTGCAACCTCTGCTTCCTGGATTCAAGCAATCCTCTCGCCTCAGCCTCCTGTGTTGCTGGGACCACAGGTGTGCACCGTCACACCCAGCTAATTTTTGTTTTTGTTTTTGTTTTTTGGTAGAAAGGGGTTTTCCCATGCTGGCCAGAGAGCTCAAGTGATCGCCTGCTTTGGCCTCCCAAAGTGCTGGGATTACAGGCATGAGACACCACGCCCTGCCTATTTTTTTAAAGGGAAAGTCATTGAAGAACTCTATTAGGTTCTAATTTTGACTGGCTTTTCAGTGACTCTGATGAACACATTATTGTAGTATCTGGGCAGTCTAGCTATTTAAATACTAAGTGGTACTGAAATTATGACCATTTTGCAGGTTAGTACTGAAAATTTCAATTTCAGTTCTAAATTCCAAATAAAAAAAGGCACGAAGTCGTTTACAAGAAGCACATGAAATAAAATGGAAATTAAAAAAATCTGAAAGCAGGAAAAAGGAAAGAAAAAGCAAATTGGTCAAATCATACTAAAAAGAGAAATAAGATGAGTTACATATTCAAATTATATGAGAGGAGGAGGCATGTAATACTTATTTTACCTTAAGTTCATTGAGTGGCCTTTTTATATTCAGTTTTTCTTGAAAAAAACAGTTTTGCTTCTTTCCTCAGACACCTTTGTGAATTGCCCTTCACTTTAGTAAGGTCTTGCCTTAAATGCCATGACATCAGAGTTCTTTCCTGATCACACTAGTTAAAATAGAGCATCTGTCCCCAGAATCCTACATGGTCTTCCAGCTTCTACCTTTGTTCTTTCTGATCCATTCTCTGTGCTGGAGTCAGAGTGCTCTTTTGAAACCCAAGTCAGCCCATGTTGTTCTGCTGTTTGTTTATTTATTTATTTAGACATGTCATTCAGGCTGGAGAGCAGTGGCTTGATCTCTGCTCACTGCAACCTCAGTCTCTTGGGTTCAAGTGATTTCCTGCTTCAGCCTCCCAAGTAGCTGGGACTACAGGCATGCACCACCATGCCTGGCTAATTTTTTGTTTTTTTGTACTTTTAGTAGAGACAGCATTTCAGTATGTTGGGCAGGCTGGTCTTGAACTCCTGACCTTGTGATCTGCCCGCCTCGGCCTCTCAAAGTGCTGGGATTACAGGTGTAAACCACCGTGCCTGGCCTGTTCTGCTGTTTAAAGCCCTCCAATGGCTTCCAATTTCCATTAGAATAATTTGGACACTCACATGGCCTGTAAGGCCTTACCTACTCTGGCCACCATCTCACTCCTATCTCTGACTTTTCTTTTACCACTTCCCTGTTGTTGTGAGCTGAATTGTGTCTCCCTACCTCCCAAATTCATGTTTTGAGGTCCTAACCCCCAATACCTCAGAATGTGACCTTATTTGGAAATAAGGTTGTTGCAGATGTAATTAGTTAAGATGAGGTCATACTGCAGTAGGATGGGTCCTCTAATCCATTATGATTGGCATCCTTGTAAAAAGGGGAAATTTGGACGCAGACACACACTCAGGGAAAATGCCTCATGAAGACTGGAGTGATGCTGCCACAAGCCAAGGAAATACCAAGCCTAGGAGATGGCCTCGAATGGATCCTTCCCTACACCTGCAGAGGGAGCATGGCCCTGCAGGCACCTTGATCCTGGACTTCAAGATTCCAGAATGGTGAGACAAGAAATTTCTGTTAAGCCACTCAGTTTGTGGTACTTTGTTACAGCAACCCAAGCGAACTAATACACCACTGTTTGCTCTTTAGCATTCTGGACTCCTGTGGTTCCTCAAACAGGCCAGATGCAGTTCCTCCTCAGGGGTTCTGCATTGCAAGCTCAGGTCGCCTGGTGTCTTTGCACAAGCATTTGCACGGCCCACTCCCTTGCTGCTCTCTGCTCAAATGGGGGTCTTCTCTGGGCCCTCTATTAAAAACAGCACCCGGGCTGGGCACGGTGGCTCACACCTGTAATCCCAGCACTTTGGGAGGCCAAGGCGGGTGGATCATGAGGTCAAGAGATCGAGACCATCCTGGCCAACATGGTGAAACCCTGTCTCTACTAAGAATATAAAAATTAGCTGGGCATGGTGGCAGATGCCTGTAGTCCTAGCTACTCGGGAGGCTGAGGCATGAGGATCGCTTGAACCTGGGAGGCGGAGGTTGCAGTGAGCCAAGATCGCACCACTGCACTCTAGCCTGGCAACAGAGCGAGACTCCGTCTCAAAACAAACAAACAAACAAACAAAAAACAAAGACAGCACCCCTGCTCTTTCATGGTCTATCCCTTTACCCTGTATTATTTTTTTCTGTAGCACTTAACATATTTAAAGTACTTTAATAAATTTTACTGTCATTCCTCACCAATCCCTTACCCCAAATATAAGCTCCATGAAGGTCAAGAATTTCTTTAATTTGTTCACTGGTATATGCTGAGTCTAGAGTAATAGGCACTCAATAAATATTTGCTGAATGAATGAATAAAATATATAAGCAAAGGTCAGGTGTGGTGGCTCATGCCTGTATCCCAGCACTTTGGGAAGCAGAGGCGGGTGAATCACCTGAGGTCAGGAGTTCAAGACCAGCCTGAACAATATGGTGAAACCCCATCTCTCCTAAAAATATAAAACTTAGCTGGGCATGGTGGTGTGCACCTGTAATCCCAGCTACTTGGGAGGCTGAGGCAGAAGAATCACTTGAACCTGAGAGGTGGATGTTGCAGTAAGTTGAGATCATGCCATTGCACTCCAGCCTGCATAACAGAGTGAGAGTCCATCTCAGAAAAAAAAAAAAAAAAAAAACACACACACACACACAGACACACACACACACACACATATATATACACATATATATATACACACACACACATATATATACATACACACACACACATACACATATATGTGAAAAATTTAAATCTTGAAGCTTGGAACTAGGGTACCTGTGAAGGCATGCTAACCAATACATTCCTTTTTAAAAGGAGATATTCCTAGTTACCACTGGGTCCTAGAGAAACAGAGTATGGTTCTGGACTTCAGAGAACTTAAAATGTTAATAAACACACATCACTAGTGAAAATTACATGACTGGCTGATATTTCACTTTCATTAAGACTTTAGATTCTCTAAAATAATTAAACCTACTTTTGATAAAGTTAATACTTCCTACCCACTGAGTATTTAATTAGCTGTGTTAGAAAAGAAATTTGAAGATATACTATGCTCTACAAGAATTATAGGGAAAGCATCTTACATGCAGGGGAAGGAATTCCTAAAGTGGACAAATAGTCAAATTTAAATTAAAAGAAAATATGCCAAGTGACAACTGCTCCGTTATCGGCCACCTCGAAATTGCCATGTTGAACACCACCAGGACCAGCTACTCCAGCTGCTTGAAGTCATTATAGACCATGACCAGGGAGACCATGGCTTCCACACAGAAGCTAAGCAGACTAACGGTAGGACACCCATGCAATTTTTGTCCAGGCCCACACTGACTGTGATTGCACGGATGTGACTTTCCATGTGATTCCTATTGTTTGGTAGTAGCCCCTTTGCCACCTGATATTTATATATTTTTACCATTGCCTTTAGGAATCTGTTTGTCCAACTGAAAAAGAGATCATGTCACCAACTCACTTAAGGTGTTAAATGTATTTGTAAACGATGAAAGAGCCATGTTATAGAGTATGTTGAAAATAGGAAAAAAGTACCCAACTGTTACCATTTTGGTAATGGTTTCTGTGTAACATTACACAGGGTTAATGTTGTAATTAAACTATGGCTATGCTTCTTATACCCTGGGTTTTCATTCCTATTATACTCATTTTCACCTTTCCATCTCATCCTAAAATGAATAATACTGCTTCATAATGGTGTTTTAGTGGTTGCCTCATATTCAGTTAAGTGGATGAACCGTAATTGACAACCATTTTCCTATTTGTGAAACCTTTAGTCACGACACCTCTGCCCCATCCCCAGCTTTCTGCTATTTGAAACTGCAATTACTATCTTCACATTTTTAAAGTATTTTCCGTAGTTTGCATAATTGTTTACTATAAATGTCTAAAACTGGGATCTATGGCGGGGAGGAAAGGGTTAATTGAGCGGCTCTAGGCCACTTAAACCATGCACATTACCAAGGAAGGGGGGCCCTTGGCTGGCTCCTTGGAACTGAGCCCTTGCAATATTCTGACTGATAAGAGCATTTTGCATGCTGGGAGGTCTTCAGCCATACTGTACTCCATTTAGTTTTTCCATTTAGTTTATTCTAACAACGTGATTTACAGTGAACACCTGCGTTCCCTCTGTGGGGTGGAGCTTCAGTAACTGAGGTCAGCCATGCATGCACTGTATGCATATGTGACTGGCCATCAGCAAAAATCTCTGGGCCACCAGTCTCAGGTGAGGTGTGGTTGCGTGTGTTATCACACATCCTTGCTGGAGGAATTAAGTACATCCTCTGGGACCTCACGGAGACTCTACTGAGACAGGAAATGTGCCTGGAAGTTTCTTCCAGACTTTGCTCCGTGCACAATCACACGTGAGTCCGTTTAGTAAATCGTCAAGCTTGGAGACCCTTGACACCCCTGGCTATACTGATTGGCATTCAGTTGTAGATAATGAAAACTATTCTAGCTGATTAAAGCAAAAAGTGTTTATTATCATGTATTCTATGATTTCCAAAATTGTTGAAAATTGTTTACTATCATGTATTCTGTGGTTTCCAAAGATGTTGGAATTGTTAAAAAAGTAGATGCAGCTTCCAGGAACCATTTCTAGCACCAGCATTTCACTGCTTCTGCCAGAATTAGAAAGCCACCAAACTAATAAGCTACTTGCTATAAAAATCATACTGCCTCAGCTAGGATCCATGTCAGCAAAACGCGTGCCTTACATCTTACCTTGCTGCCCTCTTAACTCAGTTCTGAATCCGGGCATCTGAATGACAGCCATATCTGACATTGTAGCTGCAGGGGCATCTGGAAATGGAGCATTTTGCATTTACAGTGCTCAAAGATACAAGCAGGAAATTAGAATTTATGCTGAGTGAGCTAATCCACAGTATCTAACACATTGCATTCAAGGGTATGAACATTTTAACGTTTCTTGGTAGACACTGCCAAACTGCTTTTCCAGAAGGTTGGAAAAATTCACAATGGCAATAGCAATGAATAACGTTCCATTTTTCTAACACTTTATAGTTTCCTAGTGAGGGAAAGATAATCTCAGCAGACAAAAACAAACACTAAGTCATAAGGCACTGTGTGTGCCTACTCTTTTTCTCGCTCTGTTTTCTTTGAAGAAACAGATTTCTTAAGATTGTGGTTAGGAGTAATCCCTTGCTTGAAAGCTGGGAATTATAAGTCGATCTACAAATCAACTATTCTATGATGGTGACTTAAAAACAAACAAAACCAAAGCAAGGCACTCATCTATGCAATGCTGGGCTAAGCAATTTTGGCTATTGTTGAAAAGTACTGAATAAAGTAAGGGGAAGGCTAATTTTACTTTTATAAGTCTAATTTATAATTTTCTGTTCCCACAGTGAATTGTCAGTTTCCTCATCTTGCTTGGTCTTCCTCCAGGCCCTGCATCTCTTCAATCGGTCCTACATAATTACCACTGGTTGCCTTAGAAATAGGGATTTGGGCTTGGGGTCATAGCTGCTTTGATCTTTGAGGTTGAGATTTCTGCTTGAGAATTTTAGCTGCTGAAAGATGTAACATCTCATCCAGACGTCCAGGAAAATAATAACTGTGATGCAGATATTTATATACACAAAGGATGGCATCAATAATAATGACATAAACTTCCTAATTCCTCAAAGATACTTACAACTTTACAATTACTGGGTCACAGAACACTTCGTCAATTGGTTAAACAGTGACAGAAAATGAATACAGGGTATTTATGATACACTGTCACAATGAGATCCTATTCTGCATATTACATGTGTATGCAGAGAAGAACATTGTAAAGGAAGAATGCTAAATGCTTATAGCAGTTATCATTGAGGGTGAGACAGTGAGTGGCTTTTACTTTATTCCTTATATATTCTGGATTGTTTGAAAATTCTAAAATGAGCATATCTTACTTTAATAAAGATTTTAAAAAGTGAGAAAAAAATCATTAAAAAAGTATTTCCCAATACCTTAAAGGGTTGTAGTAGATTCAAATTACATAATTGGTAAGAATGTGTTTTTGTAGATTATGTACTATTATGAAAATACAATGTAGTAAATTTTCCTAAGTCCATGATCTCCCCTCCTGACTTAGAATTAATGGGTCTGAAGCCTTTAGGTATGTTTAGTTTAAGAATTTTATTTTAAAGGAATTTCTGTGGCATAACATAATGTTTATGGTACTTTTACTAAAAGTCACTTATAATGATCAAATTATAACAATTTTTGCAATAAGCTCTCATTAAATTTTCCTAGAAGTAGAAAAAGGACACATTATATACCATTTTGAACTCAATTATTTCTTTAAAATCTCAAAATAATTCAGTGTAAAATGTTAGTTTCAAAGACAATTTATGGGAAATTGTAAAGCAACTATAAAGTTCTTTATAATAAATCCAAGATAAAAGTAATTTTGTACAGGTTGAAAATTTTTCAAAATGCCTAAGTGGATTATAAATACATTTTGGCCATCTGATGAATTTAGAGGCACTTTAAAAGGTGTCTAGTTGAACTACTACAGATAGGACATGTTTGAGGAAATTTAATTTAATCTGTAAGTCTAATAATACCAGTGTTCATTTCTTCCTGCCAAAACAAGAAATATATTGGAAAAATCCATGAGCAGCATGATTAGTTTGATTTCTTTCTTTCTCTTTTTTAAGAGACAGGGTCTTGTTCTGCCACGCAGGCCACAGTGCAGTGGTGTGATCGTAGCTTACTGCAGCCTTGAATTCCTGGGCTCAAGTGATCCTCCCTCCTCAGCCTCCCAAAGTGCTGGGATTATAGGTGTGAGCCACCATGCCCAACCTAGTTTAATTTCTTCATAAAGATTCTTTTATAAGTTGTGCTAATACCTGGAAGGCCTAAAACAGAAAAAAATATTAGAATTAATTAAATTAGGATACTACATTTGAAAACTCTGTAATCACTTTAAAAATCCAAACAAAGAGTATCTAAGGTTGAGAGAAGGCATTGGAAAGTCAAGTGGAACATCAACTTTATCCGTGCAGGATGCCATCAATGTCTATTAAAATATGAAGACTGAAGTACATCAGATTTCCAGGATTTTTTGTTGTTGTTGTTGTACTTGTGGCCTTCAAGATCATTTTCCATTTTATCCATAACATGAACTATTTTAGATTTTATATAACCTCTTACCTGCATTTTATATAGATTCAATTGCCCAACTCCACTAATAAATTACAACAGAGAGAACTTATGAAAAACACATTTAATGACATGAGAACGCAAGTAAATAAAGAACATGCCAAAAATGTCCCTTTCCAAGGATAAATATAAACTCTTCTCAAGGTTAATGGCACCGTTCAATTTATAGCTCTTCTGTTTTATTTCCACATACACAGCTTATGTTGGTTATAGCTAGATTGCGATTAAGAAAATTATTCTATTTGACCCTTGCTGATACTTTTCCTTCAGAGAAAGAGACTGACAGCCATCATGAATTTGTACTTCTGGCTCATATTAATTCATTAAAGGAAGGAAAGAAGTTTTCCTCATAACATGACAATTTACCCAGCTCAGTAGGTTGTGATATATTATTCATGCAGACAATAAATTTTAACTCCAATTTAGTCTCATTTCTATAGAAGTCTAGCAACAAAGTAAAATGGGTCTTTTAATGATAGTTCATGACTGGTCAACAAATATCTGAATTTTAGAAACCCAAACAGATATTAAGTAATATTCTAATTCACAAAGTATATGCATGCATTAAAAAAACAGAACTGCTAGCTAGTATTACTCTGAAGAGAATACTACACTCACCACATCCATCTGTTCTGGAGAAGCTGAAGAGAAGGATGCTCTCAAGTAAGGGCTAGGAGCTGAGCTATCGATGTAGAAAGCATTTCCAGGGAGCATTAATACCTAAGAGAGTTTGTGGAAGATAGGTAATGTACCACTAAAGAAAAACTCAAAGATAATATAGTTCAGCCTAATCTCAGAGTAGGGAAGGATGTTTTAAATTTAAAAGCAGTTAAAGAAATCACAAGAAAAAAATACTAATTTATATAAAAATTGTGTATGTCATACAGTGAACAAAACTAAACACATAGAAACTGAAAAAATGTTCAGAATAAATATGGCAAATGCTATCTCTTCTCAAACTGTCAGGAATACAGGAAAACTGAGAACACTCAAATTCCAGCTTTAATGTAGAAAGGACAGTTTACTAAAGAAAGATAAATGGTAACAAATATAAACAAATGTTTAACTAGAAAAGTAATTTTTAAGTAATTAAGTTTGAAAGTTACTTTTAAGCTAGGGCCTGAAAGACAAATTAGGTCAGACAAAAAGCAGGGAGCAGTATTTGAGGGCAAAGATATATAGAGTAAAGGCCCTGAGATGGGAAGAAAATTGGTGCAAAGAACTAAAAGGAGGTAATTAATGTATAAAATGAAGGAATAAAAGTATTAAGTAAGCGTGTCAAGATGGGGTGGTCGGAACAGCTGCTGTTCTTGATGGCAGACAGCTCACTGATGGTAAGCTCCATTTCCTCTTCTTCCTGGGCATCACATGTACCCTATTCCCCAGCCTCTTTCTAGCTGTGTGTGACCACGAGAGCGAATCCTAACCAATGGATGTGAGCAGAAGCCAGGTAAGCAACGTCTAAGGCTGGCCCATACAAATAATCTCGTGTGTGATCTGCCACGCTCTTTCCATTTTGTGGCCATCTTGGAATCGTGTATTGAAGAATGAAAGGCAATGAGATGTAAGAAACACGGGTCTCTGAATCACTGTTGGAACACAGCAGGCTGCAGGTCACATCTTAGAATTATATGCGAGTCAGAGATAAACTTCTATTGCTTATTAAGTCTTTGAGATTTTCAAGTTTATCTTCTACGATGGTTAGGGTTGACTAGTATAATCATGATCTTCAAAAGCATTGAGTAACTGCTTGTTACACTGTCTGCTAAAACAAGAGGAACTGGGAGTGACACGATGTGGAGTACTCTGGGGAAAAGATTTCAAGGCAGAAGATGGGTTTCTCTGTCCTGGTTAAAAATAAAATGAAAGCCATCGTTTCTCCCAGTAGCATGGATAAGTTTTGGGATGTACTAGAAGCAAGGTGCTGAAAGAGAAGGGAGTGGTAATAATCTCTTTGCAAGATAACCAACATCTGGGCTAACGAAGTGGGGATATAGCTGGAGATTATTTAGTAAAGGTAAAACAAGAACATGTAGCAGGATATATGGAATAAATGAAGAGGACTGAAGAAGAGTATAGTAAAAACAAAGTCTATATCCTTAGCACCTCACTCAGACATACCTACAGATAAGCACTTATCACATATTTTGAGGATGATGGCATTGACAGAAAAGAAAATGTAGCAAATTGATTTATTATACTACAATGTATTATTTGAAATAAGTCAATTAAGTGTTTATCAAGTACCTACTGTGTGCTGTGATTAGGGTTAGAACAATTAATAAAGTTTGAGTCCTGCCCTCAAGTGAGATGGTTAAGAGAGGACAATAGCTTTCCCAAGGCGGTGGATGTAGGACTGAAGTCCAGGCAGTCTGTCTGTAGACCTAACTTCTAGAGCACCTTGTCTCTTAGGCACTAGCATGGCACTTTGCCATCATCAGTCCAATCTGTCCTTCAGTTCTTATGATTCAAGACAAAACTGACTCTAGCAGTAGGTTTCAGTGTGTGTAAAAGACTGACAAACATGCTAATGGCTTTGATTAATGGAGAAGGAACAATTTATCTGGTAAACTGGAAAGCTACACAGAAAAATTTTAGAATTTTCAGCTTACTTGATGCCCCCAATGAAACCTAAGTAGACTTATAATTTAAATATAAAAAGAGGGAAAAAAAAGAAACCTAGAATACATTCTATGAGCTAATTTTAAGTGAAAAAAAAAATCAGGATACAAACTTTTCCGTATAATTTTAACCATGTAACATAAGTGCACAGCCAAAATACTAAAAGAACAAGCGTTTCAAGAAACTATACTATAAATGGTCACAAAATCTGGGTGGTAAAATCATGGGCTATTTAAAAAATTTTCATTATGCTTTTATACATTTTCCAAATATCCTACCATGAGTATACTTTATCTTCATCATCAGAAAAAAAACCCTCCATTTTAAATACCAGTGGCTCTTACTGAGCACTGAGTATGTGCCACATACTAGTCTAAGGGCTTTACACATATTAACTCACTTAATCATCAGAGCAATACTATGAGAGAGGGATTCTTACTACCTCTGTTTTACAGACAAAGCACAGAAAGGATAACCTATTCAAGGCCACACATCCCCTAAAGGGTGGTGCTGGGATTCAAACCCAGCAAGCGTGACTCCAGAGACCACGCTCAGCCACTGTGCTAATCAGTAGCTGAGATGAACAACCGTATTTCCACTAATTTAGACCAGCTGGATAATTATGTAACCCAAAAACCTCTTATGATTTTGATAATGCAATAAAATATCTAATATTAGAACATTATGAGTTGGCTGGTGGGCAACAAGAAGCATCTCTTTCCATTTCTATTCAAGTAAAATATTAAAGAAAAAGTGTAACTTTTCTTTAGGTTTCCCAGCCCTTCGCCTCCCAGTTTTACCCCCATCTTAACGGCTTTTTCTTCAATCAGTTCTTTTACATCATTAATGCCTTTAACTTTAATCCATAAAAACATTCCAGCAGCAGGAACATGCCATTCTGCCAAACCTACAAACAAAAGAAGAGAATAAATGTCTTCCAAAGTAAAGCATTTTGGATGATATCAAAGTGTGTTGTTAAATGGCATAAGTGTAGTAAGTAGAAACTAGTATTCCTAAAAAAGTTCCTTCAATTATAGCATTTTAAAAAATATCATTTTGTGAGCCTTGAAAATTGATGTTCTGGATTTTATTTCAACGAGTTACTGCAGGTGAGGGAGGAAGGGAGAGGTAAGGTGGGCAAGTGATAGCTCACGTATGCATATTTACAATGCAGTCAGTCTTAGGGTAGTGCAAGAAATCCCACTCACCTCTCCTTCACTTAGAACCATACTTAGACAAACATGGCTATTTCAATTTAGAAGAGGATTCTTCCATTATTTGTGGATTCTTCTAGCATTACAACAAATCCTATTATTCTTGTAACAGTTTAGATGTCCAGTGGATTAGCATTTTTATCAGAATGTAATTAATTATGAAAAGAAATACTTAAAATTCAAGAATTCCAGAAGCAGTTGTGGGCTTTATGTTTCACTGAGTGTTAGGATACAGAAATCAAAAACAAAGCCTAATGATTTTTGATTTACATTACTATCTTTTTAAAAAAGAACTTGCTGTTGATCAAAAGTTTTTCTTCAGTACTATTATGCAAAGTGGTAAAATAGTGCTCTTGTCAAAAAGATACTAATTCTGTTTTTTTTTTTTTGGATGGAGTTTTGCTTCACCCAGGCTGGAGTGCAATGGCATGATCTTGGCTCAATGCCACCTCTGCCTCCCAGGTTCAAGCGATTCTCCTGCCTCAGCCTCCTGAGTGGCTGAGATTACAAGTGCCCGCCATCATGCCCAGCTAATTTGTATATTTTTAGTAGAGACAGGGTTTCGCCATGTTGGCCAGGCTGGTCTTGAACTCCTGACCTCAGGTGATTCACCTGCCTTGGCCTCCCAAAGTGCTGGGATTACAGGCATAAGCCACCACACGCGGCCACTAATTCTGTTTTTACCAAGACTTTATAGAAAATAAGATATGACAGAAATAAGGAATTGCTATTTTTGGTTTACTATTATTTATATCAAAGGCATTTTAGTAATATAATTAAAGCCATGTGATTAATTTGACCTTCATAATAGAAAAATGAATCTAAAACATCTTGTAATCAAGTTAGCAATAGATAATACTACAGAGATAAATGAGGTTAATGATTAGAAGGCAAATAATGTGTCAATGAGACATCTGCCTTTGTACAGTTTAGTTAGAGAAGAAGCATGGTTTGACAATTTGACCCTTTGGGGTAAAATTCTGAAATAACTAAAATTTTTGAAAATAGGTATTATTAAGCTTTAAGTAAGTTAGAGGTTGATTTTTAGATCTTTTTTTTTTTTTTTTTTTAAATCACAAATTCTTTGCAGCAGACAGGTAAAGTGGATAGGAAGGCCTGTGCCCAGGTTTATCAAATGTTGCTTCTAAGATGATTTATGGTGTAATGTTTCTTTAGCAAGAATACTCCTGGACTGTTTCTTTCCCACCAGGATTGTTCGTAATATGCAGTGTTTATCCCCTACTCCTACACTGTTTATCATGAGGACGGATATACGTTCCACTCACCAGTTAACCACTTGTCTGCAGCTGCCAATATTGCATCCTTCTGGTTACTATAGAAATCAGTAACCCTAGAAGAAGAAAACAATGAAATAGATGTGCTCAGTACATTGATTGCAGAAGCGAAAAAGGCTCCAGAGTCCAGGCTATAAGAATTTGTTTTCTATCTTGATTAAAATGTTGAATGCTTGATAGAAGAATGGAGCATACTTGTTTCACTTGTGATAAACTTAACCGCTGTGTTTTTTCCTTCATTGTAGAATAATTACAAAATAAAAATTCAAAAAGACAAGTCCATTTCTATGTAAAATATGGAACCTAGAAGTAGCAGGATCAATCTTTGTGTTTAGTTGTCTAAATACTGGTTCTCATCACTCAGGATAAAAGACAATACTATTGAAATAATGAATCACTGGTCTGGGAATGCGAATACCCCATTCCTCCTTATTTCTAAATGTCCTAGGAGGTACCACGTTTACACAGCTAAAGTAATCCATAACTTGTACCAATATACAGACTATTTAGGGAAATTATGTTCACACTCATCTTTACTTGAGCCAAGTCCCATGTCATGTATCCTTCATAATTAATCATTATTAAATAAAATATTTATGTGTATGAATAGTTTACCCATTAAATCATTTAAGTAAGTAAATCCTAACCTGGTGGGAATTTTGGACTACCTTAGGAGTGGGTGGACACTGCTTTCAAACCACACCTTGGATGCTGAGAAGACTTGCTAGGTAAAGAGCTAATAAAATGAATAGACTTTTGACTTATAGTAGACCATTCCTATTGTCTCTCCTTTCCCAGGATACTTAGGAAGGAAGAATAAATCAATACTGTAGGTGATCTGTATTATGTTCACTGGGCTATTTTGTTCATAAATATTTAAAGAAATGATACAATACCTATCTACATGAGCCATGAAACCCTCTTCTCCCCAATCATGTAGAAGCTGTGATATCATGAGCTAAAAGAGATAAAATCAAAAATACCATGTTTCATCCCCTGAAAATATAATTTTTGCCATATATAAAAGCAAATCACTTTTGATTACATGTAAACCACAATAAGATATAACAAGCTGAGCCTAGCTTATATAGTCAGTGATTTAAAACAAATGTCAATTAATAACAATGACAATACTAGTAAAAATAACAAATATTGATACAGTACTTGTTATGTAGCAGGCACTATTGTAAGATACTAAGATATTTTACCAAATGTAATCACCATAAATTTCTATTTTACTAATGAGGCACAAGGGTTAAGTTAACTTTTCTGAGTCCCACAGCCTGAATTCAGTCAGGCTATCCAGCTCCTGACCTGTGCTATTAATTGCCATACTATACCGCTTCTTTAAATATAAAAATGTACAGTAGATATGTAAAGTTACATGACATATTTGAAGATTTTCTATTTAAAATAGAAATTCTAGGCTGGGCGCAGTGGCTCACACCTGTAATTCCAGCACTTTGGGAGGCCCAGCCGGGGGGATCACCAGAGGCCAGGAGTTAGAGACCAGCCTGGCCAACATGGTAAACGTCTGTCTCTACCAAAAATACAAAAATTAGCCGGGCATAGTGATGTGTGCCTGTAATCCCAGCTACTTGGGAGGCGGAGGCAGGAGAATCGCTTGAACCTGGGAGGCAGAGGTTGCAGTGAGCCAAGGTCATGCTACTGTACTCCAGCCTGGGTGACAGAGCAAGACTCTGTCTCCAAAAAAAAAAAAAAAGAAAAAAAAAGTTTAAAATGTTATAAATTGATAGTGAACTTCTGTTGATAACAGATACAAAAATATGTGAACTTCTGTTGATAACCCATACAAAAAATATGAAAAAAGTCCCCAACTTGGCAAAACATGGGGCCATCTGCACTTTATGGAACATACATCAAACAAGTGTCCTATTCTATGCAAACTTTTCTGTTCTATTCATTCTTACAAGGTTGTGTTACAGAGGGATCCAATAATTTCTCAAAGTTTGTAAGGAAATTTACATATTCTCTTAAATTAATTTTACTTTATTTTAATTAAAATGCATTCCAACCAATTTCTTTAGGAAAGATTAGCATGTCTGCAAAGAAGGCAAACTATGAGTCACTAAACAGGTTTGGAGTTTCTGTTCTCTACCATCTATTTTTTTAAAAACTTCTGATCTGATTACAAAAAAAAAAAATCTATTTCCTAAATTATCCTTACCTGGTTGAAAGTGCTGGGGTGCAATGTTGAAACTTGTATGTGTAAAATAACTCTCTCTATTAAGGGTTTTGGACCAGTTAAAAATCCTATTCTCAACCTATGTCAAAAGAGAAAAGGCACGATATTCCATATTAACAATTATTACGTATCACTTTCCTGATTTCATCAGACAGACAATTGTGACCTGGGGACAAAAGGATCTAGATAATTAAAACATTCTAATAAAACTACTTCTTATTTCAAAAATAAATTTAAGTGTACATTTAAAACAAGATTGACTATGTATTTCCAAATGTGCCCTTTCATACCTGATATCAAAAACCTGACTGGTCCCACTGCAATGTTAGATAAACAGCCAAGAATCTTTGATTATTGGAGGTGAATAAAGTGAAAAAAAGGCCTATGTTAATATTAATAATGAAACTAATATTTTAAGACAAGCAGACTACAAGCATTTTAAATGAAAAAATTTGTCTAGACTAAAAGATACTGAGGTACTGTCTCTGGCTCTATTAGATCTAGCGTCAAGTTAGAGACACAGGGCCTTACCCAGAGGAAATGATTTTTGAAAATGAGTCAGCTCTGATGACACGTCCATCAACATCCATGGAAAGAAATGTTGGTACCCTGAACTTAAAATGAAAAATAAAAAATACTGTTGATCTGAAAGCTCTGTTAGTCATTGTATGATTATCCTAAATAGAGAGTAGACAGGAGATGGATTTGTGTAACAACAGTACAAATATTCTCTTACCTTTATTTCAACCCTTTAACATGGAATAACAAACAAAGATGCATGTTCTTTTATTAGCATCTGCTTGTCTTCATGGCTTTTCTGCCAAAAACACACACAAGGGCTTATTATTTGCTTCAGATGCCATTATTATGAACTTAGGGAAACTTCAAACAGGCCCTCTTTGCCCCAGAGGTTGAAATCCAGGATTAACAGACTTACAGGAGGGACTCAATAAACACTAGTTTGAACAAGACTATAATGAAGATGGCCAGCAGCACTCAAGGGTATTCAGAGAGAAAGCTGATCCTTACGATCGACAGAAGGAAAAATGATGCGAATGAAGATGAGAAATTAGTCAATATGAAAGACTGACTTCAACATTTACTTTAAAAGTAGCTACAAATGAGAAAGGAAATTTGCTGGCATGCTGATGGTGGGAGGCAGAAGGCAAAAGTGATGTTTTAGGAAACCCTGTAGAGAAATAAAGAGTTATCTTCCCAGTATATTTAAGGGGCAAGCTGAATCCAAGTGTATGTTCTCTGCGGCCCTGAGAGCAAAGAAAGTGTTGGCTTTTGAAGAATCAGGCTTTGGTCTTACCATTATTATCATCTATCAGAAAAAATCATCATGAAAGGTAGCACACATACATAATAGTGTGAGAATCAATCTAAATGCCCATTACTCTGCAGTAAGATCCACAACATAAATGACAGGGTGGCAAATGTGTGGTGTGCTGCCTGTGATGACTCCTCTTGTGTCCGTGGGAGACATTGCTAACAGAGCACAGCCCTCTTTCTCTTTCAGCTTGAGCATGGCTTCCTAACCCTTCTCATACATCGTTCTAATTGGCCACCACCAAGACACAGAAGTCGACAGCCAAAGATGAAACTCAGTTCACATCCCTGGGTGATGTTTGAGGAGCTGTGAACTTGGATGTGGAGTTCAAGATGTCCATCAGCCCTGATCTACTGTTTGCCCCAGTGCCTGGTACAGAAAGCCAGCTACTGTTTTGAAGGTAAGTAATTTCTGGAAAGAGCAGTAATAACAAAAAACAAAGGTACTAATTCCATAATAAAACTGGGAGACTGAAAAGTAAAGTAGTAGCAAATTAATCATAGTTGATTTACTTTCTATGTAAAAGTGGATTAGTTCTGACTCCGCAGTCAGCCTAATATCCAACACAGTGCAGTAACTTACAACAACTTATCTTCTAATAGTGAAATAAGTTCACATCATCACTTACCTTGTTAAACTGGAGAAAATAGTAAGGATCATCTTCTATTATGAGGAAATCATATTTTCTTGCAAGCTAAAAAAGGTTGAGGTAATTGTTTATTTTTTAAAGCAATCTATTTCTTAAAAGTTATCTAAAATTAAATTCACTTGGAATTGTAATTCTTTGTACTCATTCAAAAAACTACTGTGTGTCTACTGTCTTAGACAATGAGGATAAAAAGATGAACAAGGCATTAAAGGCTCTTATTTTCATGGAAGTTAGATTCCAGGGGAAAAGAGAGCATATACATAAGCCTGTGGATCATGAGCAGAATAAATATTAGATGAGTGGTTTTATTTACTTTCTTTTTTTGAGATGGAGTCTCGCTCTGTCGCCCAGGCTGGAGTGCAGTGGCGCGATCTTGGCTCACTGCAACCTCTGCCTCCTGGGCTCAAGTGATTCTCCTACCTCAGCTTCCCGAGTAGCTAGGATTACAGGCATGCACCACCACACCCAGCTAATTTTTATATTTTTTGCTAGAGATGGGGTTTCACCATGTTGGCCAGGCTAGTCTCGAACTCCTGACCTCAAATGATCCACCTGCCTCAGCCTACCAAAGTGCTGGGATTACAGGAGTGAGCCACTGTGCCCAGCTAGATGGGTGGCTTTAAAGTGCTGGGCAGAGCATTACAACAGGTGAAGGAAGAGAGTGACAGGGTGGCTTTTTCAGATTCAATCACTGAGAAGGCCTTCCGGACCAGGTAACATCAGAGCTTAAAATGACAGGAAGGAGTCAGCTGTGCAAATATCAGAAGAAGAAGAATCTAGACTGAGGGATGAATGAGGGCAAAGGTGGCAGGATATGCAAAATGCTTGACATGTTTAAGGGTTAAAAAGGACAGTGCGGCTGCCCCAAGTGCAGCAAGAAGAATGATAAGAGAGAAGGCTTGAGAATAGACTGACCATGTTACCTAGCTCTGCAGGGCAGATAAAAGGATTTGGGTTTTACTTTAACTGCAAGGAGAAACCACTGGAGCCCGGAGCCCAGCTTTATACTGACATTTCTGCAGGGATGGATGTGGCTGGCTGCTGTGTGAAGAGTGTGACTGGTTAGAGGCCAGGGTGGAATGCAGCTGGTGCAGTGAAGAAGGCATTGGAGGAGTCCAGTGAGGGCAGGCAGGGGCTCAGAAGATGGGGACAGTGATGACAACAGAGAAAAATGGATGGACTTGGATAAGCTCAGTGCTACAGTCCACAGGAGGAACTAGATGTGGGGAATCGGGGGCAGAGGAGGGAAAGACAGGAATAAAGGGTAACCATTCATAGCTGCACTCTTTATGGAGATGGAGAATGTGAGAGGCTGGAGGTCAGAGGCTTGGGGTGGGGCAGTGGAAAATCAGGAGTTCTATTTTGGGCATGTTAAGTGTGAAATGATTATTAGATATCTCTGTGGAGATACCAGTAGAAAGTTGGATCAGAAGCCTGGGGCTCAGGGAAGAGGTAGGGGCCAGGCAATGTGGCAGTCATTGTGTATGTAATGGAATAGACAGCCACAAAACCAGACAAGGATGCCTGGGGGGTATGTAAACAAAGAAGAGAACTCAGGACAGAGCCCGGGAAGTACAAACATAAGAACATGACGGTGTATGTGGTGTGTGTACATATATACGTGTGTGTATATATATGTGTATATATACATGTGTATATGTATGTATATGTGTGTATATATGTGTAAATATATGTGTGTGTATATATATGTGTATATAGATATACTTACGTGTATTATATATATGTATTAGATGTGTATATGTGTGGGTGGGTATATATGTGTGTATGGGTATATATCTGTGTGTGTGTATATATATATATTTAGAATTGGAGTCTTGCTATGTTGTCCAGGTTGGTCTCGAACTCCTGGGCTGAAGCGATCCTCCCACCTCAGCCTTCCAAAGTGCTGGGATTACAGGTGTAAGTCACTGCACCCAACCTGAGACAATATTTTGAACCTAAATTTTCTTTTTTTTTTTGAGATGGAGTCTCGCTCTGTCACCCAGGCTGGAGTGCAGTGGCATAATCTCGGTTCACTGCAAGCTCCACCTCCCGGGTTCATGCCATTCTCCTGCCTCAGCCTCCCAAGTAGCTGGGACCACAGAGCCCGCCACCACGCCAGGCCAATTTTTTCTATTTTTAGTAGAGATGGGGTTTCACTGTGTTAGCCAGTATGGTTCTCCTGACCTTGTGATCCACCTGCCTCGGCCTCCCAAAGTACTGGGATTACAGACGTGAGCCACTGCGCCCGGCCTGAACCTAAAATTTTCTAAGTAAAAGGAACTGGCTGAAATCTTTCCTATGATTCCACTGGATGTGACTAAATTCTATAGAGTTTAACAAGGGTTTGGTATTTATTTTAAAAAGCTATTTGTAGTAAAAGGTTGGGGGCACAGTCAGGTACATAAAAGAGACTTTCTAAAAGGCACATTTCTCTTATTTTTCAAAGATTTCTGTGGAGCTTAACATATGTTTGATACTTAAAAAAATGTTTATAGTGAAAAGCTAGACATCATAGGTATCTCAAAGAGATTTCATAAAAGGGGAGCATGCCTCTTATTTTTAAAGAATTCTTGGTAACCTAAGATGACAAGGAGTAGGAAGCAGAACAGGCAAGTTAACAACACAGAAAAAACGGCAATCAAACTTGGGGTAAAATATTAAATAATCTCATAAAATTTAACATCAGGCCAAGGATGCTATGTCTTTTGTATTAAAACATCAATTATGGGGAAAGAAAAATCTCATAACTAAGGAAAGATGCAGAAATTTATTGTGTCTAAATTTATTAGGACCCCGAGCATATATGATTTCCTTTTATTAAAAATTATATTCCTTGAAAGCAAAAGGCTAATAAGAAAGGGAGCTTGCATAGTGCTCTTCTAAAAAGTCACAAAGAAACAGGAACATAACTGCTTTAACCCATTCTACAATACCTCATAGATTTCCTTTTTGCGTTCACTTGTTAATGAGTTTCCAGTAGGGTTGTTGCCACTTGGAACAGTATAAAGAAATTTAGGGGTGTTTTTCTGGGGATTCTTTGAATCTTCTGGTTTCCATCTGGAAAGTATGTCTCTTAGGGAATCTGGAACAATCCCATGTTCATCACTGGCAACATTAATAATGTTGCAGCCCAGTGGGTGCAGCTGTTGAGCACAAAAGAAAGCCTGAGTCAGTCATGATTACAAAATGTAAGTGCTATTTTTTTTTCCTTCTAACCAAGAACTTGCTCATTCATACCCATAAATAAACCTGCATGCAGCTCTCAGCTCCTGAGGGTTGAGGTTATACACTTTTTTTTTTTTTTGAGATGGAGTCTTGCTCTATCGCCCAGGCTAGAATGCAATGGTGCGATCTTGGCTCACTGCAACCTCCAACTCCCTGGTTCAAGAGATTCTCCTGCTTCAGCCTCCTGAGTAGCTGGGACTACAGGCGCATGCCACCACACCCAGGTAATTTTTTGTATTTTTAGTAAAGATGGAGTTTCACCATGTTAGCCAGGATGGTCTGGATCTCCTGAACTGGTGATCCACCAGTTACCGGTGACTTGTAAATTATAAGTCTAGTTAGGTTTCATTGGGGGCATCAAGTAAGCTGAAAATTCTAAACATTTTTCTGTGTAGCTTTCCAATTTACCAGATAAATTATTCCTTCTCCATTAATCAAAGCCATTAGCATGTTTGTCAGTCTTTTACACACACTGAAACCTACTGCTAGAGTCAGTTTTGTCTTGAATCATAAGAACTAAAGGACAGATTGGACTGATGATGGCAAAGTGCCATGCTAGTGCCTAAGAGACAAAGTCACTTTGGCCTCCCAAAGTTCTGAGATTACAGGTGGTGGTGGGACAATGAATGGGATGAGCAGATCACCAAGCAGCACAGTAGAATTTCCATATTTTACGAATTGCTAAGGCTGTACTGGCATGTACTGGCATTGCTTATAGACTTAGCTTTATACAAATTTGTGGAATCTCATTCATGCTTGAGCATTAAAATAAAAGGAACTTAAGAAATAATAATTGAATGAGGTTCTAAAAAATTGCAAATGAAAAGCAAACACTCTTTTAGCAGTCAAATGTAGAATTATGCATAAAAAACAACAATTCAGATCCTCCTTATGACAAATTTAAAAGGCCTTAATCTTATCACGCACATCTACCATGAATAAAGCAAATCAATACTGCGCCATACAATAAACGCGTACTGCTTATTAGCATACTTCCTCAAAGCTTGGCATACAGCTTCTGTTTTTCTGTTTGGGTATGTGAAAACATCTGTGTGTGTGTATAGACACGCTTTGTAGGTAGACGCTGGTTTTATATTCATAGGCATTAAGTAATCTTAAATCTTAGGAGTTTACGAAAGTAAATTGTGGGTATCCAATCACTAAGAAAAAGTAATTATTTTATTTTAGTTTTTTTATTGTGGTAAAATTGTTGCCATTTTAAGCCTTTTTTTTTTTTTTTTTAAGCGATAAGTTTTTTTTTAAGCGACAAGGTCTCACTTTGTTGCCTGGGCTGAAGTGCAGTGGTGCAATTATGGCTCCCTGTAATACCATGCTCCTGGGCTCAAGTGATCCTTCCACCTCTACCTTCTGCCTGGCTAATTATACAAACAAAAAAACTTTGTAGACACGTGCTTTGCTATGTGGCCCAGTATGGTCTCAAACTCCTGACCTCAAGTAATCCTTCAGCCTCGGCTTCCCAAAGTGCTGGGATTACAGGCATGAGCCACCTTGTCTAGTTCATTTTAACTATTTTTAGGAGTACAATTCAGTGCCATTAATTACATTCACAATGTGTGCATCCATCACCTCTGTCTATTTCCAAAACTTTTTCCTCACCCCAAATAGAGACTCTGTATGTATTAATCAATGACTCTCCATTCTCTACTCTTCCCAGCCACTGGTAACCACCCATCTACTTTCTATCTCTATTAATTTGTCTATTCTAGATGTTTCATATAATTGGAATAATACAATATTTGTCCTTTTGTGTCTAGCTTCTTAAAGTTAAAATGCTTTCAAGGTTCATCCATATTGTAACATGTAACAGATCTGTGTTCCTTCTTATGGCTGAATAATACTCCATTGTATGTATATAACACATTTTATTTATCCATTCATCCACTGATGGACACTTGAGTTGCTTCTACCTTCTGGCTATTGTAAATAATATTGCAATGAACATTTGTATACAAGTATCTGTTTGAGTCCCAGTTTTCAATTCTATCTGGGTATATACCCATGAGTGGAACTGTGGGTCACACGGTAATTCTATTTTAATTTTCTGAGGAACTGACAAACTTTCCCACAGTGGCCATACCATTTTACATTTCCACCAGCAATGAATGAACCCAGTTTCTTCACATATTCACTATTTTTTTAAAAAATAATAGCCATCCTGGTATGTGTGAGGTAGTATCTCACAGTAGTTTTGATTTGCATTTCTCTACTTAAAAAATTTTTTTCCCCAAGCCTGAGTCTTGCCAAATAATCAGACTGCAGGTACAGCTGACACACATTGTAGAGTACTAACCACTACACAATCATGGAACTTGCAGCTTTCATATGTTGATTTATGTTGCTTTGCATTTCTCTAATCACTAATGATGCTGAGCATCCTTTTATGTGCTTATTGGTCTATCACACATGTTCTTCAGACTAATGTCTATTTAAGTCATTTGTCCATTTTTAAATTGGGTTGTTTATCTTTCTGTTGTTGAGTTGTAGGAGTTCTTTATATGTTCTGGATATTAAAGCTTTATCAGATATATTATTATAAATATTTTCTCCCATTGTATAGACTCTTTTTTCACTTTTTTCATAATGTCCTTTGATACACAACCACGTTTAAATCTTCAAGTCCAATTTATCTATTTTTGTGGTTGTTGTTGTTCATATTTTTGTTCATATATAAAAAATCCACCAAATCTTAGGTCATCAAAATTTGCCCTTATGTTTTCTCCTAAGTGTCTGTAGTTTTAGCACTTATATTTATGTCTTTGATCCATTTTGAGTTAAATTTTCATATGGTGTGAGGTAAGGGTCCAAGTTCTTTCATATGCATGTGGAAATCCAGTTGTCCCAGCACCACAGTTGAAGAGACTACCTTTTCCCCACTGAATGATCTTGGCACCCTTACTGAAATTAATTGGATTTGTGGGTTTATTTCTGGACACTCAGTTCTATTCTATTGGTCTATATGATTGTCTTTATGCCAGTACCACATTGTTTGATTACTGTAGCTTTGCAGTTTTGAAATTGGGAAGTGAGGGTCTTCCAAATTTGTTCTTTTTCAAGATTATTTTGGCTATTTAGGTCCTTTAAACTCACATCAATTTAAGGATTGGCTTTCCTATTTCTGCAAAAAAAGGCTGTTGGCATATTGATAGGGATTGTATTGAATCTGTAAATTGCTTAGGGTAGTATTATTATCTTAACAATAGTAAGTCTTACATTCTATGAACAGTGGAAGTCTTTCCATTTATTTGAGTTTTGCTTAATTTCTTTCAGCAAAATATTTCAGTTTTTAATGTACAATCTTCCACCTCCTTTGTTAGATTTATTCCTAGGTATTTTATTCTTTTTCTATCTATAGAAAATAGAGATAATATTAATAGAGATAGAAAGTTCTATCTACTTGCTATCTCTATTAATTTGTTAGATTTATTCCTAGGTATTTTATTCTTTTGGATGCTATTACAAATGGAATTGTTTTATATATTGCTTTATATGTTGATTTTCATAAAAATAATATAAAATTAAAAAAAATAAGAGAATCTATGAAGTTGGAATCAACACAGCATAAAGGTCATCTCATTCAATTCCCCTACTCTAAGCTGGAATTACGTTTGCCGTATTTGTGTTAGGTGGCAGTCAAAAGTAACTGAGCACCTACAGTGATGGGCAATGTTGTAACCTCTTATGACGTCCGGTAAGGCCGACGGTGAGCAAGTTCTTATATAGAGCTGAAATTGTTTCCCTGTGGTTCCAGTTCTATTAACCTAAGGTCATGTACAAATAAATCTAATTCTTTTGTTACATGACTAACTTCTATGTATTTGAGGACAGTTTTCATACCTCTCTTGAGTCTTTTCTTTCTGGGGAAAATAGCTCCAGTTCCTACAACATTCATCATATGGTATGGTTTCCAATTCCCTATTTACTCTGACTATCTTTCCCTGAATATGCTCCAATTGTGGACATTTCTTTCTTAAAGTAGACTGCCCCAAACAAACCTAATTCTCAGCAATGTGCTCTGACCAGTGCAGAGCAGAGTCAGATCATCAGCTTCCTCATTCTGTATATCACAGTTCCACGGATCTAACTTTGGAGTGGAAAGTCCTAATTATACCATATTAGTATACTAAACTGACATATAACATGGTTGTACTTATGCATATGGTAATAAGATAGTAATAAAAAATAAATTTTTGTAATTTAAGTTACATTTAAAGTGAAATATTAAGAGAATTGGACATGATTTTGAATAACCTAATTTTAATGCCTATACACTTGGATTTTTAAAAAGAAATGTATAAAAGAAGAGGGTGCATTTAACATATTTTGTATATATCATTTAAGATTATCCTGCTTATGGATAAAAGATGCTACTTCATTTTTCTGCGTATAGATTATTCTAAAGTTAATAAGATATTGACTTTATTATTATGAAGTTATTATAAAACTTTTATTATAAGTTTTCTTCTTATTTACTACAACAGAGTTGCCTTTTGTAAAAATGTATACTCACACTTTGAAGAGTTCCTGAATAAGCAGGTTCATCTAGGAGGACATTATCTCCAGGGTTAATGATCATTTCAAACACCTAACAAAAGAAGCATAGGTTAGCTTGTTAGTCAGCATAGGTTAGTACTGTTTCCATGCTCAGAAGCCCATTTTTTAGTTTGAGCTCACATGATTCTAGAGTAAGAATTAGCAAATTGTTTATAAAGGGCCAAACAGTAAACATTTTGTGGATCATAGTATTTCTGTTGCAACTACTCTGCCTCTATAGTGAAAAAGCAGCCATAGACAATATATAAATGAATGGGTGTGACTGCATTCCAATAAAACTTTATTTACAAAATATGATGAAGGGCTGGATTTGGCTCTCAAACCATAGTTTGCCAACTCCTGTTTCAGAGTAAGGTGAACAGAGGTTTGGCTCCTAACATTCATTTATTCCTTTCATTGCTTCTTTGAAAATCTATTAAATGTTTACTATAAGCCAGGCCTATGTAAAGTGTCAGAGATAAAATAGCAAGCAAAATGACATGGTTCTTACTCTCATGGAGCTACTGGTCCACTGGGAAAGCTAGACACCAATTAAATAACTACCCAATAAATGTACAGTTAAAAACAGTGGTAAGTGATATTAAGTACAGATGCACAATGACGTAAGAGCTCATTGTAGGAAGACCTAGGCATTGAAGGAACTCAGGGAAGGCATCCTGGAGGAAGTGATGAGTTGGTGTAGGGGGTGACAATAGCTACATTTGAAAAGCCAAAATAATTATGTGTCTTGAAGCAGAAGGTAGAGAAAAGAGTGGTGTGAGATCAGACAGAAGTGGGCAGAGACCAACCATGTAGGCATTTGAGCCAAGGGAAGGAAGTAAGGATTTTAAGAAGAGAGTGGGGAGGGAGAGTCGTATGATCAGATACTCATGTTGAAAAGATCAATCTGGCTGCAGTATGAAAGAATAAAAGAAGGGTGAGAATACATGTGGAAAGTTTGGAAAGTTTTTAGGATTGTTTGGGAAGTTACTGCCACAGTCCTGGAAACAGATAAGGGTCATCTTAAAGTAGAGTGGTGACAGTGGAATTGTAGAGAAGAACTGAGAGGTATTAGGAAATGAAAAGTAATGGAACATGATTATGGACAATAGGGAAATGAGGAAGAGGAGGTGTCAAGAATGATGCCTAGGTATTTAGTTATGGAACTAGATAGATGGTGGGGGTGGTGCTATTCACTGAAACGCAAAACCAAAAAGCCATCCATATCTGAGAGGATGATTTGTTTTAGTGTGAGATGCCTTTGAAACATCCTGTGATGATGTCAGATGGATAGATGGACAAATGGATTTGGAAGGAGCTTGGAAGTCACTGGCATATGGTTGATCATGTGAATGTAAATGGAGATACCCAGGAAAAGTACATAGACTAAGGAGAGATGTTCAAGGACGGAGCTACAGGGAACTCCAATAAATAATGGCTGGGTAGAGGAGGACACTGCAAGGAAGGCAGGGCAAGTGGGCTGGAGGAGAACCACACAACATGCTACTGAGAGAGCTGGAGGAGGACGGTGTTTCCAAAAGGGCGGGGGAGACTTCCAGTTCCAAAATGGTGGTGTAGAAGCAAGTTGGCTTCATTCCCTCCCACAAAACCACTAACAAATATACAGTGCTAAAATTTTCACCAGAAACAACCCAGAACTCAAATATGAGGATGAGTCAGTTCCTAGGACTATAGAGAAGTGAAAAAACTCTGAGCAGATGGTAAGAAAAACATACTTCTGCATCTAGGATACTCCTCCTCCCAATTCTGCCTGGCACCAAGCACATGGAAAATCTCCCCCAACTCATGGCTTCCACACTAGAAAAAGTGAGGTTGAGGTGGCCAAGAGTTTCCCCACCATCTTTGGTTCCCTGGCAGGAGTCCTGTCCTTGCCTTAACCCTTGGGAAGCATCATGATTGACTGGAGGGAAAAACATCCCTGAGGAAACGCAGAGACAAAATGGGGAGGCAGGACTACAATCCCAAGCCCTGGAAACTCTGCACTGTAACTCAGCAAAAAGGGCATGCCAAGTCAGAGTGATTGTTCAGCAGCACCACACTGCAGGAGGAATGCTCCAGAGGTTCCTGGGTATAATTATTTTGCTAGCCATCTCATGACAATGGAATAAATCCTTTGGGACCTCCCTGATTTGGGACAGGCTATTCTCGAATTATTTACTAAACCTGGGCTTAAGGTGCTACCTACGAAGATGCCAACAAGGAAGCAGTGACCCAGCAACAGAGATTTACTAAGCAAATATATTCAATAAAAAGCAAAGCAAGCCAGACAAAACAAACAAAAAACTAGAATAAATAACTAATCCTTCAATGCAAAAAGCAGATGTATACTTATAAGAAACAATAGCAAACAGGAAACCATGACCTCCCCAAAATGACAGGGCAACAATCCAGTGACTGATCCTAACAAGATGGCAATTTGTAAGCTCTTTGACCAAAAATTCAAAATAGCAGTTTTAAGAAAACTCAGGGCTGGGCACAGTGGCGCACACCTGTAATCCCAGGACTTTGGGAGGCCAAGGTGGGTGGATCACGAGGTCAAGAGATCAAGACCATCCTGGCTAACACGGTGAAACCCCGTCTCTCCTAAAAATACAAAAAATTAGCTGGGCGTAGCGGCGGGTGCCTGTAGTCCCAGCTACTCGGGAGGCTGAAGCAGGAGAATGGTGTGAACCTGGCAAGTAGCACTTGCAGTGAGCCGACATCACACCACTGCACTCCAGCCTGGGCGACAGAGCGAGACTCCGTCTCAAAAAAAAAAAGAGAAAAGAAAACTCAGTGATCTTCAAGATAAGTCAGAACAGCAATTCAGAAATTTATCAGAGACATTTAACAAAGAGATTGAAATAATAAAAATAAAACGCCCCAGACATTTTGGAACTGAGAAATACTGAACTCAGAATTGTTGAACTGAGGAACTCATTAGAGGCTCTCAAAATCAAAACAGACCCAGCAGAAGGAAGTATCAGTAAGCTTGAAGATTGGCTATGTGAAAATACAGTCAGGGAAAAAAGAAAAAAGAACAAAGAATGCCTACAAAATATAGAAAATTACCCCAAAACTAAATCTAAGAATCATTGGTCTGCAAGAGGAAGGTGAGCAAAAGCAAGGAGTACAAAGCTTATTTAGAGAAATAATAACAGAAAAAGTTTCTATAACTTGAGATAGATAAATATCCAGGCCACAAAAGAAGGTCTGAGAACATCAAACAGATTCAATCCAAATAAAACTACCTCAAAGCATATAAAAATCAAACTCTCAAAGGCTAAGGACAAACAGAAGATATGAAAAGCAACAAGACACAAGAAGAAAATAATATATACATAAGCTCTAATTCGTCTCACAACAGACGTCTCAATGGAAACCATACAGGCCAGGAAGAAGAGATACGGCATTTTCAATGTACCCAAAGAAAAAAGTTGCTGTCTAAGAATATTGTTTTATTTTAATTGATTGATTGATTGAGATGGGGCCTCGCTATGTTAACCAGGCTGGTCTCGAACTCCTGGCCTCAAGCAACTTTCCCATCTCAGCCTCCCAAAGTACTGGGATTACAGGTGTGAGCTACCATTCCTGGCCCATTCAAGAATATTGTACACTTGATCTTAGCCAGAAGGCTGAGAAGCGATCATCCAAGAATACTGTATCCAGCAAAATTATCCTTCAAATATGATGGAGAGATAAAGTCTCTCTCAGACAAACTAAAGCTGAGAGAATTTACCACCACCAGATCGTATGAAAAATGCTAAAGGGAATTCTTCAACCTGAAATAAAAAAGTACTAATGTGCAAAAGAAAACTTTTCAAGGTAAAAATCCCACTGGTAAAATTAAGTACGTGGATAAACCCAGAATACTCTATGATTGTAATTATGGTGTGTGATCCACTCATAATTCTCATATGAAGCCCAAACGACAAATCGATCAAAAACATTAATAGCTACAGCAACCTGTTAAGATAGGTAATACATAAATTGAGATATCTCAAACTCAAAATGTGCGGGGAATGGAGTTAAAGAATAGAGGATTTTTGTGTGTGTGTTTTTTGCATTTGTTTGCTTCTCCAACATAAGATAAGTTGATCCAAGATAAGTTGTTACCTCTTTAAAATAACTTTTTATATCAATAATTTTTTTTGTAAGCCTCATGGTAACCACAGTACAAAAACTTATAATCGATTCACTAAAAATAAAGAGCAACAAATTTCATAATAGTACCAGAGAAAATCACTTAACCACAAAGGAAGACAGTAAGAAAAGAAGAAAAGAAGAGAGGAGTCTCAAAACAACCAGAACACAAGCAACAAAATGCCAGTAGTAAGTCCTAATGTATCAATAATAACACTGAATGTAAACGGTCTCCATTCTCCAATTAAAAGGCATAGAGTGGCTGAGTGGATAAAGAAACAAGACCCAATCATATGCAGCCTACAAGAAACCTACCTCACCTATAAAGACACAGTCTGAAAGTGAGGAGGTGGAAAAACATATTCCGTGGAATTGGAAAGCTAAAAAGAGTAGGTGTAGCTACACTTACATAAAATAGACTACAAATCTAAGATTGTAAAAATAAACAAAGAAGGTCACTATATAATGATAAAAGGGTCAATTAGGCAAGATAATGTAACAATTATAAATATACATGCACCCAACACCATACCTCCCAAGTATACAAAGCAAGTATTAATAAATATAAAGGGAGAGACAGAATGCAATACAATAATAGTAGGAGACTTTAACACTTCACTCTCAGTAATAAACAGATTATCCAGACAGAAAATCAGCATAAAGAAACAGTGAGGTAAAACTACACACTAGATCTAACAGACCTAATAGACATTTACAAAAATATTCAACCAACTGCTGCAGCATATACATTCTTTTCATCAGCACAATGAAGAGTCTGCAGAACAGACCATACCTCAGGCTATAAAACAAGTTTGAACAAATAAAAAAAAAAACAAATCTTATCAAATATCTTTTCTGACCACAATAATAAAACTAGAAATCAATAACAAGAGGAACTTTATAAAATATGCAAACACATGAAAATTAAACAACGTGCTCCTGAATGGGTCAATGAAAAATTAAGAAGGAAATTAAAATTACTGAGATAAATGAAAATGGAAACACAATATACTAAAATTTGTGGAATACAGCAAAAGCAGTAGTAAGAGGAAAGTTTATAGCAATAAATGCCTGTATCAAGAAAGTAGAAAGACTTCAAATTAACAACCTAATAATGCACTTCAAGGAACTAGAACAACCTACAGGATAGGAGAAAATATTTGCAAACCACCCATCTGACAAGGGATTAACAACTCAATAGCAAAAACCCCAAATAATCCCATTAAAAAATGGGCAAAAGATCTTAACAGACATTTCTAAAAGAAGACATAAAAATGCCCAAAAGGCATTTAAAAAGTTCAATATTACTAATGCAATCAGAAATGCAAATCAAAACCACAATGAGATACTACCTCACCACAGTCAAAATGGCTAGCTTCAAAAAGACAAATAGTAACAGATGCTGATGAGGGTAGAGAAAGGGGAACCTTGTACACTTTGATGGGAATGTAAATTGGTACAGCCACTATGGAGAACAGTACAGAGGTTCCTCAAAAAACTGAAAATATAACTACCATATAATCCTGCAATCCCACTGCTGAGTATATATCCAAAACAAAAATATCAATATATCAAAGCAGTATCTGCACCTCCATGTTTATTATAGCACTTATTCACAATAGCCAAAATATGGAACCAACCTAAGTGTCCATCAGCTGATGAATGGATAAGGAAAATGTGGTATACACACAATGGAATATTATTCAACCATAAAAAAGGAATAAAATCCTGTCATTTGCAGCAACGTGGATAGAACTGGAGGTCATTATGTTAAGTGAAATAAGCCAAGTACAGAAACACAAATATTGCATGTTCTCCCTCATCTGTGGGAGCTAAAACAGTGGATCTCATAAGGATAGAGAGTAGATTGGTGGTTACCAGAGGATGGAAAGGACATGGGGGAGATAGGCTGAAAGAAAAAATAAATATAAATGTACTTATTACCACTGAACTGTATACTTAAAAATGGCAAGGATAGCAATTATATATATATATTTTATGGCAATAGAAAAATTAAAAATTAATTAAAAAAAATAAAATGGATAGGGAGATCAACAGTGTTAAGGTATTTCTAGGTCAAGTAATAGAAGGTTTGACAAATCTTTGGAAATTATGTGGATAATATGATTTCTACTACAATCACTAAAGCCAGGCAATAGATTTTTCCAGCCTAAATCAAAGGGGTCTATTATGACTAAATCATACATACGTCACAGCATAATTGCTTCTTAACATGTGGTGTTTCATAATCCCCAGTTTGAGTCCTTTTTCCTATCATTTTATCAACCCACATCTCACCACAAACAGTAGGGCCATTATCAACTGAGATAGAAGACTTGACTTTTGTTTCCCAATTGGCCTGTGATGTTCAGTTTATCTTTTCCTTATGAGCTTTTGGCATCTTATGACAAACAGTATCCTCCTCTGAAAAGTTTCTAATTGACTTAAGCTTTACAAGACATCCTAGGACCAAAGGAATCACTTGGGTGGCATGCACATATTAACAGATCAAAGGAAAACCTAATTAGCGTTGATCCTTGAACAACATGGATTTGAACTGCACAGGTTCACTTATATGCACAGTTTCTTTTGCCTCTGCCTCCCCTGAGACAGCAAGACCAACCCCTCCTCTTCCTCATTCTCCTCAGCCTAATCAACATGAAGATGAGGATGGAGATCCACTTAATGGTAAATATATTTTCTCTTGCTCATGACTTTCTTAATACCATTTTATTTTCTCTAGTTTACTTTATTGTAAAAATATAGTATATAATACATATAAAATACAAAGTATGTGGTAACTGACTATATTATCAGTAAGGCTTCTGGTCAAGACTAGGCTATTAGTAGTTATGTTTTAGAGGAGTCAAAAGTTATATGCAGATTTTCAACTGCATGGAGTCATTGCCCTTAAATCCCTGTGTTGTTCAAGGGTCAACTGTAAATATATTTTCCACATCAGTTAGGGGACATACAAATTTCAAATATATTAAATTAGAAGGGAAGGCTGTTTATCATCCGGGAGCATTGTTTAAAAGATGAGAGAGAAACACAGGAGCCTAAAATAACATGAATCCTGGAGAACAACGTGGAAGAAATATTAAACCAGATACATATTAGTGCCCCTGTAATAAGCATGTCTGTAAGTAGTAAGTTACTGTCGTATTTAGCCATCTGTGCTGTCTTCCTTCTTTGTATAACTGGTGCTGTGATGGATAAAGAAGAAACTGTCTTGAGCAACTTTCTGGAAGAAAAAGTCCATAGCACCCTTTCTTGAGGAAAGAATTTCATTGAAAAATACTCTTATATCATTTTATACAATCACAAAAGTTTCTCTTCAAGCAAAGACTCAAACACTAGCTAATTCTTTTACTTTTCCTAATTATATACACAAAGGGTAAGTTTTTAATTTTTAAAAACTTTAAAAATGTTTTCACTACTGTAACTCATTATTTCATAACAATAATTTAATTAAAATTCATTAAAGCAAACCAGATTACAGTTTTCATATTTCCATGAAAAAGAAAATACTCTGGTTTCAGATAAAGATAAATGGGAGTCAGAGATTAATCTAGATCTGAGAATGAATATAGAGAATCTTATTATTCATGGAAAACAAAGGAGAAAATATACCAGCACTTTGGGAGGCCAAGGTGGGCAGATTGCTTGAGCCCACAAGATCAAGACCAGCCTGTCTAACATGGCAAAATAATATAAAAATTAGCTAGGCATATTGGTGTGCACCTGCAGTCCCAGCTACTTGGGAGGCTAAGGTGGAAGAATTGTTGGAGCCCACGGATGTCAAGACTACAGTGAGCCGTGATTGCGCCACCGCACTCCAGTCTGCATGACAGGGTGAGACCCTGTCTCAAAAAAAAAAAAAAACAAAAAGAAAAAAGAAAAGAAAATAACAGATTAAACTGAGGACCACAGATGTGGTCTCTTTATTGTGGCAACTAACCAGTGGTGTTTACATCTGTGGAGTTCCTGGAACCCAGAAGGGAAGAAGACGGACTAACTAATGCCACAAGGAGAGGGAGAGAGAACCAATCCATGTAAGAAGTCAGAGATACAGACATATAAATAGATCTAGAGAAATGCACCCAAGAGGGGGACAAGATACAAGCAGTGGCAAGCATAGAGATTCCATAGACAGATATGCAAAGGAATATAAATATTTTTATCTCAGGAATATGAAGGTACGCCCTCTAAAAAATTTTAAAATCATATTGAAATTTCCAAACTATAGGCAGAAATCAAATGTAACTTGAATTTTTGAGCCAGATGAAATTAAGCAGTGTTCACTAAGCTGTTGGTAGGAGTTGAGTACTCCCTTAGTGGGAGTAGGTCTGGATAATTGACCACATGCTCTGTATTTAATATTTAACAGATTAGGCTAGCGAATGATGTTAAGAACAGATAATTTTTCAAAGTCCTTGTGTTCACAATGAGGAAAATTAAGGGGAAATATTGACAGATCAACCTATAATATTTCCACCTGGCTTTTGCTTACAGTTAACATCCCCTACCCACCCTAGGCCATCCACGGCCACAAGTGCTCCCACCCGCATCCTATGACTTGTCTTTTAGTTCCCTGTTTATAATTCTAGGTGAAGACAAGAAAGACTACCAGTAATCCATAAAATATGATTCTCTGTGGTTGAGAGAGGACCATAGAAATGAATGCTTCCAATTCCCCATTTTGGCTGAGTTTTCCTTTCAGTCTTACCTTACAAAGACCTTGTTGGCTGCCAGATGTGACACATAGGTCCATTTGTCCTTGACTGGGTGGGTAATGGACAGTAGGAGGATTATGCAATTTTATTTGTAACTGTTTTAGCCAGGACAAAAGCTCTGGAATTCTAAAGCATAAAATGTATTTTTAAATTCATAGTAGTAAAAATCATAGTAATAGTAGTAGACAGGAAATAATAAATGACAGCTTTATCAAGCACTTTGTACACTCAATTAAAAAATCCTCAAATGCTTTTTGCCAGTATTAATATTCCTATTTAAAAGATAGGCAGTAGACTTAGAGATTAGGAAATTCCCATAAGTCAATCAGCCAGAAATTCTCATAAAGTCAATTATGTAATCAATGAGCTGAGATTTGAATCTACCTCTTTCTTATTCCAAGCCTGAAGTCTTTAGAGTAATCATTGCATAATCGATTCTTTGTTCTCTCTAGGAAGAGTTCTATGGCTATCTAGAAGTTCAGGCTCAATAAGTTGCTTGTATTACGGAACGTTCGAATAAGACTATGTATATTTAACATATTATATAACTAATACATGTATACATGAATAACATATTTCAATATACTTTTCAATCACAGAACAAAGAAGGTTTTAATAAAGTATAATTTATAGATTCTCCATAAATTATCCTTTATCACTGGAAGAAGACCAGCTAAAGAAAGTCGTCAGATATGTTTCAGCTTGCCTTTAAGAAATTAAAGACATTTGAACCCATGAGGGCAATGTATTTGCATGGTTGCTTGTTTAGAAAGGGAATATAATTATTAAAAATTTGCCTGGGGACTTAAAAAGTTGCTGCCTCCTGGATCTTCCATTTCTTCATTTCTCCTGATATGTTTTTTTCACCTGGATATCTTCTCATTTTTTTGGACTCAGCTCTAATGGTATTTCCTTCTAGAAGCCTTCTTGGTCATTTGCAATTGAGAAGCAATCACTGAGGAGTGTTCAGCATTCAATATCCTTTCTGCTTTTAATTATCTTTGAAAACCTTTCTCCAGACCATCCTAACTATTGAATACTCACTTGGTTAGTATTCAATGACCAAGTGAGTATTTGGTCACTGAATGACCAAATGAGTCAATGGCCTTAGAATGTTTATTAATGGGCCTTAGAATATTTCTTTAATATTCTTTATCAATGGGCCTTAGAATATTTGTCATGAAAATGAGCCAATAAAATTATGTTAAGTATTGATACTTACCCAGCACTCGGAGAATACTGAAGTGCTCTCTTCATCATCTCTTCTCCAAATTCGATGGTCTTTCCATTTTCCACAGTGATTACAGCAGTCTTAAAAGGAAACATGTTTGGATTCGGTAAGCCACCAGCTAAGGAGATCATCGATTTTGGTCCTCTGCTCGATATTTCAGCTACAATACACATGGAAGAGAAGAAACAATTTCACTGAAGATTGTTATAAGCAGATAGTTAAGCATGCATTATAATCAATAAAACTATAAAGTTTAACAATTTCTAGTGATAGAATGTGCTAGGGTCTAAATGTTGGTGTTCCCCCCACATTCATACTCGGAACTTAATATTAATGTGATAGTTTTAAGAGGTGGGGTCTCTAGAGGTGATTAGGTCAGGAGGGATCCACCCTCCTGAATGGGATTGGTGCACTTATAAAAGAAGGCTGAGGGAATGCCCTTGGCCCTTCTACCATGTGAGGACACAGGTTCCCCCTTCTACCACGTGAGGATGCAGCAAGAAGCCTCTGTCTATAAGGGAGGGCTCTCACCAGATACAGAATCTGCTGGCACTTTGATCTTAGACTTCCTAGCTTCCAGAACTGTGAGAAATAATTCTATTGTTTATAATTTACCCAGTTTGTGGTATTTGTTATAGCAGCCTGAATGGACTAAGACAAACGCTAGTCTAAAATAAACATACAGAACAACTTTTTCTGGGCCGCCTCATCTGTGGAGGGACTAAAGAATGAAGGTGACCAAAGAGAAGGCAGAGGGATCAGGCAGACAGCAAAGGGCCACAACAGCAGAAGCCCTCCTCCACTTAGCCCCGACCTGTCTGTGAGCTTCATGGCCCATCCCTACCTCTCCCATTTACCTGGCCCTCTCCACTGCACACCCATCTGCACGCTGTGCCTGCCCCTTCTCAGCTTCCCAGGAAAAGCCTTTCTCGATAGCACGCCCCCTCCCTTCCAAGGCCGTGCCCCTCAGCAGTCTGCGCCTCTCTCTACAGCTGCTCGGACTCTGCTCCAGCAGAAATACCCGCCTTCCGTTTCAGCCTGAGTTCTTTGAGAACAAAGGCTCTGCCTATTTCATTTCTGCATGCAGAGTCTGGCTCAACGCGAGCGTGCACAGGGGTATGCATGGATGCAACCAAGCGGTGGCTTGCTAGGGAACCCTCCTTAGAGGCTGTGCGAGGAATGTCCCACCCCAAAGGAGTGATGGTCGCCCCGTTTCTCACTCGCGCTCCGGATGGGAGAAGGGTTTCTGGCTGCGCTCGCTGCCGTGATGAACCGTGCGTAATTCATGTCTCTGACAGCCAAGCATCAAGCTTCCTCTTCAGTGGCTGAGGACTAGAAAAACCAAAGAGCCTCGTCAAGTCCTGCCTGCTAACTTCCTCACTCTGGCAACGCCAACGCGAGCTGTCCCCCCGCTGCGTCTGGCTTCCCGCGCGCAGTGCCCGGAGAACGCCGCCGAAACTCCCCGGCTGGACGCTGCGTTCGGTCTCCGGGTCCTAAACGGGTCTGGGGCTGGTGGCGAGCCTGGCAAAGTCCACGCCGCACGCGCTCCGGCGGCCGCCAGGGCCCACGCCAGTTTTGCCCCGCCGCGGGCCTCGCCGCGCCCCCTCCCGCCCCGCGCCGTGGCCTATGGCCGCCCGCCGCGCGCGCCTCCCCGTCCCGGATCATCGCCCTCAGAGCGCAGGGCGCGCGGGGGAGCCCGGGTGCGAGGCGCTGCAGCCCCAGGCCAGTGACTCTTGACCTCGCCGCTGGGAGTCACCAGAAGCTGGCGTCCGCGTTGGCGTGCCTAGGTGCCGGCCGGGAGGCCAGCCCAGGGGCTGCCCGAGGGGACCGGAAGTGCCCGTGATCCTAATCCTCGGGAACCATCTGGCGGCCGCTTGGGTCCACTGCAGGGGGCTCCCGAGCTGCGCCCAGCCTGGAGAGGCCGCACCTTCGTTCCCGCGCGCTCCGCTGGCCTCCTCTCAGTCACTGGGACTGTGCATTTTGCCCGCTCAGACCATGGCTATGCTAAATACCCATCTTTTCTTAGTGAAACTCTGGGCACTCTCCTGGGAAGCACCCCGGCGACCCAGACGAAATTCAACATTACTTTCTCGAAGATCTCAGCATTTTGGAGTGACGATGGAGTTCTGACAAAAATTTTTCAAGAATCACTCTGAGAGTCTCTTCAATTTTAGTGTCTACCCTCGCATTGAATTTCTGACCTTTCCTTAAGTAAGAATTATCTTGGAAGTGAATATCCGGATCTTTTTGGGTCTAGCACCTTGCCTTTTTTTTCTTACAAAATAATCCTCCTTACGCCCCACCTCCCTCAACTTTTCTGCAATTTCTCCTTCCTGAATCACCAACATGGAATGTACAACGTTTAATGTGAGCACTTAGTGAGGGAAGGGTTTCAGAAAACCTCTCTTTCACTTTTTAAAACAAATTCTTTAATGGTCATTAAAATGAATGAACTGGATTCACTCATTCAGTACAAATTTGCTGAGTACTTCCTGGATGATTATTGACTCACTGCCAAATGGCTCTCTTTTAATCTTTATTTAATAGGTTGGTCAAGGAGCCACTGCTTTTATCTAGGTCCTGGCAGCAAAAGGCTGAGATAACCCAGTAAAATCTTTATCCTAGCAGCTAAATAACAAAAAGGGAGTATCATTAGTAAACCTGTTAGAAACCCAAGAGGCAAGATGCTTCTGGATTCAGAGACTTCAAGTAGTTGAAATGCCACTTGATGGCTTAACAGCTGGGTGTCTTTGGACAAGTTACTTAACCTTTCTGTGTATTGGTTTTCTCACAGGCCTGTTGGCAGGAATAAATTAGATAATCTGTATTAAGTGCAGTGGTCTGCACATTGTAAAAACACTCTATGAACGTTGGCTGTTTTTATTAGTAACAAATGCTTTTAAGCAAAACTTAAGGACTCAGCCTTCAAATGTTTTTGACTAGAGAAGCTATTTGTCAACTTTTAAGGCATGTTCTCAGTTAATCCATGCACACAGATCCGTATCTGTTTGAGCTTGTCCATTCTAAAAGTAGTTGTCCCTGAAGTTTTATAGAAGTTAACTCAAGAAGCACTAAAAACATCTAAATAAGGTGTAGATCAAGATTAATTATGACTTGTAACTCGATATATTGTTCCTCAGGACTTCAGGCTTTTTTTTGATAGGGGAGGGCTCTAACTGAGCATGGTTTCCTTAGATACTTAGAAGAAAATTTAAACTTCGGCCAGGTGCAGTGGCTCATGCCTGTAAACCTAGCACTTTGGGAGGCCAAGGTGGGTGGGTCACCTGAGGTCAGGAGTTTGAGACCAGCCTGGCCAATGTGGCAAAACCCCGTCTTTAGCCGGATATGGTGGCAGGCGCCTGTAATCTCGGCCACTCGGGAGGCTGAGGCATGAGAATTGCTCAAACCCGGGAGGCCAAAGTTGCAGTGAGTTGAAGCTGAGATCACGCCACTGCACTCCAGTGGGGGATAAAGCTGAGGGATAGAGCGAGACTCTGTCTCAGTTTAAATTTCTTCCCTTTGGCAGTAGCAACCTGTTTAGTCAAAGGAGTTTGAAGTCCTGGGCCAAGGAAAAGACTAAAGGTTTTTGTAAGCACATTGATGCACTGGTCTGTGATTTATAGTATTTATTACTCACAGGCTATTTATTTTATTTTATTTTGAGAGACAGAGTGTCTGGATTCTCACTTTGTTGTCCAGGCTTGAATGCAATGGCGCCAACCATAGCTCACTGCAGCCTCGTCCTCCTGGGCTCCAGAGTTTCTCTCACCTCAGCTTCCCGGGAAGCTGGGACTACAGGTGAACACCACCACAGCAGGGTAAGTTTTTAAAATACCTTATAGAGACAGGGTCTCCCTATGTTGCCCAGGCTAGTCTTGAACTCCTGGCTTCAAGTAGTCCTCCCACTTTGGCCTCCGAAAATGCTGGGATTATAGGCATGAGCCACCATGCTTGGCCTCACACAGGTATTTTTAAAAATACATAATTAATTGATTTTCTCCCTTTCCAAACAGTGGTGACACAATTTAAGGAACCCAAACTGAAGAGATGTGAGGTCATCAAATCCTAAGGTGTAGGTTTTCAACCCTTAAACAGTTTGCTGAATTTTCTATTTGGCCTGCCCTGGAATTGTATTACTGAGACGTTGGGGGTGCTGATTGATTACAAGCTGGCTGATGATTCAGGCCAGATGGAGAGGCAGAGAAATGGTCCATCAGGGCAGGCTAATGGAATGCAGGGGCACTGGGGGTCATGATCAGAAAATGCAAGGCAGAATATAGTCACAGTGGTGGGAAAGGGACAAGCAAGGGTTAAGTTGGGAAGAGCTTACCAGACAATAGAAGCTGAAGACTGAAGGTAAATTTGATTGCCAGAGAAACCAGACTTTGGATTTGTCAGGCGACAACAGCAGAAGGCTTCTCCTGAGGGACTAAGATAAATGAGCAAGGTTCATTGCTCAGTGCTGCCTTTTTAGAAGCTTGGCTTAGGACTGCCCGAGGATAGAATTAAAGACGTCAGATTCTTTCTCCAAACATTTACTGAATTCTTACTCTGTTCTAGGAACTGTAACTGATTTAAAAAGATAACTAAGACAAGTCACTACTCTTGAAAAGCAACTGTTTGTACATTAAGACGTCAATAATTTCAGATAACACAATTTTGTGGCAGAGGCAGGTGCAAGCTGCTAAGGAAAGCAGAGAGAAGGAAGTCTTTCTTTTCTTCTCCTCTCTACTCCCCTCCCTTCCCCTCCCCTCCCCTCCCCTCCCCACCCCTCTCCTTTTCTTTTCTTGAGTATCCCTTATCTGAAATGCTTGGGAACAGAAGTATTTGGGGGTTTTGGATTTCTTTACATTTTGGAATATTTGCATATACATAATAAGGTATCTTGGGGATGGAACCCAATCCTAAACAAGAAATTCATTTACATTTCATATATGCCTTATGCACGTAGCCTGAAAGTCATTTAATACAATATTTAAAATAATTTTGTGCATGAAGCAAAGTTCGTGGACACTGAACCACCCACGTAGGCCCTCTGTAGTTGTTTGGCATCATTATCATTCCTGACTCTGAATTTATATGCTACTGATAAGCAATCATTTTCTTATAATTATTCACACATAGTACTTAACAGTAAAATATTTTGTTAATCATTAGTACAGTGAAGAAATAATGTGTTTGGGTCAACTGAGCAGCACAGCAGCATCACCACAATACCTGTATCAGCTGTTAAACAACAGTAACAGCAAACAATGGCAGGATTTCAGTCTCTAGATATGGTGCTGTGTTTTGATTAAGGTTATGTAGACCGTATTTTATATTTTAGGTAAGAAGAAATGTCAGAAGCAGTTGAAGGACCAGAAAGTGGGTCCCCTAGGGATGAGGAGTCAATCTGCTGGATGGATTTTAAAACTCTGTCCTCTAGAGTCATCTGCTTCATTAACAATGGTTTTTGTCTGAGAAAGCGCTGTTTGATTTCATAAGCTGACATGGTTTCTTGTTCTCTTATACATGCATGCTGCTCTAGTGCTTAAAAAAGCCCATCACAGATTTTCACCATGTCAGCTATAGACACTTTTCCTGCTGAGTTAACATCATCTTTATCATCCACTTGTGGCATCATTTTGGTGCTCAAAAAGTTTCAGATTTTGGAGCATTTTGGATTTCAAATTTTCGGATTAGAGATGTGCAACTTATACAAATAAGAGCACATTGACAAGTTGTGTGTGTGCATGATTTTTGGGAGACACTATTCAGCCCACTATAGTCAATGACTAAAGGAGCCTAATATGTAATAGTCTGAGAGATAGGAGGACAACCAGAAATTTAGAGTGAGAAAGACAGCGAAGGAAGGGAATGTTTCGAGAAAGACTGAAGGGCTCCTAAGAGGATAAACTTATATCTTTTATCTCAGAACTCCAGGATCATAGATTCAATTATCACTAACCAATAAGAGTAACACTGAATTGTTTTAAGACTGTTTTGGGTTCTTATGCCAGCCCATGTCTCATCAAGGAGTAATCATGAGATCGTGTCTTAGTGTCTTAGTCCATTTAGTGTTGCTATAGCTGAACACCCGAGGGTGGGTACTTTATAAAGAAAATAGGTTGATTTGACTCATGATTCTGAAGATCAGAAAGTGTAAGAGCATGATACTTGCATTAGCTCTGGGGAGGGTCATGTGTTGTGTCAAGACATGGCAGAGAAGTGGAATGCTGAGGGGACATATGCAAAGAGACAAACACTAAAGGCTGGGCTTACTTCATAATACTTGTTCTTGCATTAACGTATCCAGTCCTGTGAGAGTGAAAACTTACTCCCATAAGATGGCATGAATCAATTCGTGAGGGATCTGCCTCCGTGACCAAAGACCTCCTATTATGCTCCACCTCCCAATGCTTCTACACGGGTAATTAAACTTCAACATGAGTTTTTGTGGTGACAAACAAAATCCAAACCAGAGCATATAGTAACTTGAAAAAAATTGCTATTCATAAATGGCATCTACCTCAGAAATAATTCTTTGAGTTAGGGTGGACAGCCTTGCCTTGTGGCCAATATATCCCTGTTGAGGTATGTATATTGGAGATCTCAGTCATTAATTTGGGTGCAGTTTGGAGTGCAGAAGAGAAACACAAAAATAACCACTGGGTTCTGATAGAGACAGAAATGTACTGAGGTCCGTAGAGTAACCGTCATAATAGAACTGCCAGTCAAAGCTTGAGAGATGGCAGATATTACCTGTCATGAAATGGGTGGGCAACTCTAGAACTTTATAATTAAACAGAAATAGTATCATCTTAGAGAACTGTTCAGAATCAATACCCTTGTGTGTTGAGTCTATGGGTATGGTCTTTGGAAAGAGACACAATGTATCTTTAGACTGAAGACCATAGGATGACTCTGTGGAATGCTGTCCTTGTCATTTAGGATGCTGGCTGCTCAGCTGTTAAATAGCTAATGTTCATTTGATATAATGCCATTCTTCTATTACATGCATCGTATGTAGGATACTTGTTTATATTATATGTATTTTAAAACTTCTCAATCTATTCCTCATTTCTTTTAATATCTTTCATATTTTATTACTTTCACTGTGCTGTGTCCATGTGGATTTTGTAGTTATAGTTTTAAAGTATTAATTTTTTTATTCAATTATTTGTAGTTGCTTGCACATTTTTCTCAGTCGTTTTTTCCTTTTCTTGAGAACAGGGTCTCACTGTGTCACCCAGGCTGGAGTGCAGTGATATAAGTATGACTCACTGCAGCCTTGACTTCCTGGGCTCCAGTAATCCTCCTATCTCAGTCTCCCGAGTAGCTGGGACCACTGGTGCACACCACCATTCCTGACTAATTTTTGTAGCTTTTGTAGAGACAGGGTTTTGCCATGTTGGCCAGGCTGATCTTGAACTCCTGAGCTCAAGCAATCTGCACACCTCAGCCTTCCAAAGTACTGGGATTATGGAGATGAGCCACTGTGCCCAGCTGAGTTTTAAATATCAATGAAAATATTTTTTATTTCTAGGATTCTGATTAATTCTTTTCCATATTGATTCTTTCACATATTCATCTGCTTTATTTAGATTTTGAAAAGTGGGTATCATTTTCACCACTAGTTCTTTCAGGTCTTAAATAAACTTGTTTTTAGGTCTTTCTCATATTGCTTTCTTATTTTCGTCTTCATGAGAGTGAATTCCCATCTGTTGAGCTTCCCTTGGCCTATATTTCATAGTGTCTGCTTTCCCCATGTCTTTGACATTTTGCATGAGTAGTTTGGTGTTTTCTCTCCTAGTACTCTCTCCTTTCTTCTGGCAGTATTCATTGTTTCCTTCAAAATTCCAAGAGAGGTAGAATCAGCTCTACTATAAAGGTTTGTGGCCCTTGTTCACAGGATGTCACAGATGGGCTCCGATAGCCTTGGGCAGCTCCACCTCTGTGACTTTGAAGGGTATAGCCCCCCTTCTGGCTGCTTTCACAGGCTGGTGTTGGGCATCTGTGGCTTTTCCAGGTGCTGGTGTTGAGTGTCTGCTTTCACAGGCTGGTGTTGAGGGTTTGCGGCTTTTCCAGGTGCACAGTGCAAGCTGTCAGTGGATCTACCATTCTGGGGTCTGGAGGATAGTGGCCCTCTTCTCACTGCTCCAGTAGGAAGTGTCCCACTGAAGACCCTGTGTGGGGGCTCCAACCCCACATTTCCCTTCTATACTGCCCTACTTGGGGTTCTCCATGAGTCATCCCACCTCCACAGCAAATTTCTGCCTGGACATTGAGTCATTTCCATACATCCTCTGAAATCTAGGCAGATGTTCCCAAACCTCAATTTTTAACTTCTTTGCACCCTCAGGCTCAACACCACATAGAAGCTTCCAAGTCTTGGGGCTTGCACCCTCTGAAGCCATGGCCCAAGCTGTACTTTGGTCCCTTTTAGCCACAGCTGCAGCTGGGACACAAGGGCACCAAGCCCTTAGGCTGCAAACAGCAGTCCTTTCCCCGGACCTGGCCTGTGAAACCATTTTTTCCAACTAGGCCTCCAGGCCTGTGATGGGATGGGCTTCCATGAAGGTCTCTGGCATGCTCTGGAGACATTTTCCCCATTGTTTTGGTGATTAACATTCAGCTCCTTGTTACTTATGCCAATTTATGCAGATGCTTGAATTTCTCCCCAGCAAATGGGTTTTTGTTTTCTATCACATGGTCAGCTGCAAATTTTCCAAACTTTTATTCTCTGCTTCCTCTTGAACACTTTTCTGCTTAGAAATTTTTTCCACCAGATACCCTAAATCATCTCTCCGAAGTTCAAAGCTCCACAGATCTCTAGGACAGGAGCAAAATGCCTCCATTCTTTGCTAAAGCATAACAAGTGTCACCTTTACTTCTGTTCCCAACAAGTCTGTCATCCCCATCTGAGACCTCAGCCTGGACTTTTTGTTCATATCACTATCAGCATTTTGGTCAAAACCATTCAACAAGTCTCCAGGAAGTCCCAAACTTTCCTACATCTTCCTGTCTTCTGAGTCCTCTGAGTCTCTCGGAAGTTCCGAACTTTCCTACATTTTCCTGTCTTCTTCTGAGTCCTCCAAACTGTTCCAACTCCTGCTTGTTACCCAGTTCCAAAGTCACTTCCATATTTTTGGGTATCTTAAAAGAAATACCCCACTCTACCAGTACCAATTTACTGTATTAATCCATTTTCATACAGCTATGAAGACATACCCAAGCTGGGTAATTTATAAAGAAAAAAGAGGTTTAATGGATTGACAGTTCCACATGACTGAGGAGGCTTCACAATCATGGCAGAAGGGGAAGGAGGAGCAAAGGCACGTCTTATATGGTGGCAGGCAAGAGAGTGTGTGCAGGGGAACTGCCCTTTATAAAATTATGAGATCTTGTGAGACTTATTCACTATCACAAGAACAGCATGGGAAAACTTGCCCCCATGATTGAATTACCTCCCACGTTGTCCCTCCCATGACATGTGGGGATTGAGAGCTACAATTCAAGATGAGATTTGGGTGGGGACACAGCGAAACCATATCAGTCCCATTCCCTTGCAGGAGTTGAAATACCAGAAGTCATCCAAAAGATTTTAGATAAGACAAATAGTTGGAAAAAAAAAAAAGAAGAAGAAGAAGACATAGTAACAGTGCTGTGCTGAGTGTATCGGAGTTGGGACAAAATAAAACATCCTCACTCCTGATCTCTTTGTATTTACATGGTTGATATTTATTCGTCTTGGAATTATTGCTTCAATTTTTACATTTTAAATATTCTATAGAAATTCATTCATTCTGATAACTGGGATTTTGGTGCCTTTTCTAATTTTGTGCTGGAAGCTCCTTGCCTCCCTAGTCTCATTTGGTCCAGGTTCTTCCTTCCTGTTCACAAGTGACCGATCTCTTTGTTTTCTTTTCTAGGCTTGGATTATTCTCAATGGCTATCAAGGCCACCATGTGGAGCAGTGCTTCCTGGACCTGGTTTCTTCTTGGCATCTAGACCCGGCCCAGTGCTACAGGATCATCTACTTCATCTCCTGGAGCTCCTGCTTCAACTGTGCCCAGGAAATTGCTGGATTCCTGAGGGAGAATAGACACATGAGCTTGCACATCTTCACTGCCCACATCTATGATTACCACCCAGGATATGAGGAGAGGGTGCACATGCTGCAGGGAACTGGGGCCCAAATTTCCATCATGACCTCTACAGGTAAGAATGGAAACTTTCTCTACAGGTAAGAATGGAAACTGGGGTGGGTGGGGGCAGGGAGAAGAAAGTTACTAGAAAGGCAGGGAAGGTGGGTATCCCTGGACAAAAAGCCCTGGTTGGCTGCATGCAGAGGCTTATGGAATTGCTGTTCATAAATGGCATCCGCCCAAAAACAATTCTTTGAGTTAGGGTGGACAGCCTATACTGAGGCTCAGAGCACTATAGATATGCGTTTTCATATCCCAGACACCAATATGTAGTTCCATTCTGTTTCTGGTTTCATATAGACTTCCAAATTGTTTTTGAGCTCACTTTTGTCTTTTTATGTTTTAAAAATATTTAATGCCCTATTGTGTTTTGTGTTTGAAGTAAAGGGAGAAAAATAGATCAGCAAGTTTCTGCATAAAATTTGTTGTGGCAAATTGTTGCTCTTGGTACCTACTTCTACATATGCATATATATATATACAGTCATACCTCATAGATATTATGAGTTTGGTTCCAGATCATTGCAATAAAGTGAGTATCTCAGTATAGTGAGTCATGAAAATTTTTTGGTTTCCCAGTACACGTAAAAGTTATGTTTATATTATACTGTAGTTTACTAAGTGTGCAAAAGCATTGTGTCTGAAAATCAATATACGTACCTTAATTTAAAAATATTTTACTGCTGAGTGGAGAGGTGGAGCAAGATGACCAAGTGAATCCTCCAGTGATTGTTCCCTCCTGCAAGAACACCAAAGTGAACAACTATGCCCACAAGAAATCACCTTCATAAGAACCAAAAATCAGAGAAGCAATCACAGTACCTGGTTTTAACATCATGTCAAGGAAAGAGGCACTAAAGAGAGTAGGAAATATAGTCTTGAATTACCTACAGCACCCCTCCCCTTTCCCTCAGCAGTGGCTGTGTGGCATGGAGAGAGAATTTGTGTGCTTGCAGGAGGGAGAGTGCAGTGATTGTGGGACTTTGTGTTGAAACTCAATGCTGCTCTGTCATGGCAGAAAGCAACATAGGTAGAATTCAGCTGCTAAGTGCCCATGGAGGGACCACTTAGACCAGCCCTAGCCAGAGGGAAATTGTCCATGCCAAGGGTCGGAAACTCAGTTCTGTTTAGCCCCACTCACCATGGGCTAAAGCACTCTGTAGTCCCAAATAAATTGGAAAGGCAGTCTAGACCACAAGGACTGCAATTCCTGGGCATTTTCCTGTTACTTGTTACAGTGTTGGACTCAGAGCCACTCACAGGACTTGCAGTGCGTATGACCCAGTGAGACACCAGCTGGGGTGGCCAAAGGAGTGCCAGTGTAACACTTTCCTAACTCCAGAATGCACAGCTTGCAGCTCTAGGAGTGACTCCTTCTGCTTGAGGAAAGGAAAGGGAAGAGTAAAGAGGATTTTGTCTGGCAACTGGGATACCAGCCCAGCCACAGTAACATAAAACAACAAGCAGATCCCTGAAGTCTCCATTCCAGGACCTAGCTCCAGGATAACATTTCTAGACCCATCTTGGGCCAGAAAATAACCTGTTACCCTGAAGGAAAAAACAAAGTCCTGGCAGAATTCACCACCTGCTGACTAAAGAGCCGTTGGTCCTTGAGTAAACATTAGTAGCAGCCAGGCAGTACTCATCACGGACCTAGGACAGTGATGGCCATGGAGAAAGACTCTTTTTGAAGAAAGTAGAGGGTGGAGTAAAAAGGACTTTGTCTTGCAACTTGGGTTGCAGCTCAGCTATAGTAAAATAAAACACCAAGCAGATTCCTAAAATCCCCAGTTCTAGGCCCTAGTTCCTGGACAATATTTCTAGACCCACTCTGGGCTAGAATGGAACCTGCTTATACTGATGCAAAAGATTCAGTCCTGGCAGGATTCACCATCTGCTGACTAAAGAGCCCTTGGGCCTGAAATAAACATCCGTGGTAGCTAGGCAGTTATTGCCAGTGGCCTGGTGATGGCCATGTGAAAAGATTCCTTCTGCTTGAGGAAGGAAGAGGAAAGAATAAAAAGGATTTTGTCTTGCAACTTGGGTACCAGCTCAGCCACAGTAAAACGAAGCTCCAAGTAGATTCCTCAAGTTCTTAAATCCAGGCCCTAGTTCCTGGACAACATTTCTAGACCCACCCTAGGCAAGAGGGGAGCTTACTGTACTGAAGAGATGGACCCAGTCCTGGCAGGATTCACCACATGCTGACTAAAGAGTCCTTGGGTCTTGACCAAACATCAGTGGTGGCCAGGCAGTAGTCGTGAAGGACCTGGGACAGTGGTGGCCATGGGGAGAGACTGTTTCTTCCTGAGGAAAGGAAAAGAAAGAGTAAAAAGGACTTTGTCTTGCAACCTAGGTACTACCACAGCTACAGTAAAATGAAGCACCACATAGATTTCTAATGTTCCTGATTCTAGGCAGTAATTCCTGGATATTTCTAGACCCACCCTGGAACAAGAAGGGAGCCTGCTGTACTGAAGGGAAGGAACCAGTCCTGGCTGGATTCACCACCTGCTGGTTAAACAGCCCCTGGGCCCTGATGTTTGTTCAAGCCAGGCAGTAGTTGCTCGGGGCCTGGGATGGTGATGGCCACAGGAGATTATCCTTCTCTTTTAGGAAAGGAGAGGAAATAATTAAAATAACTTTGCTTTGCAACTGAGTTACCGACTTTGCTACAGTAAAATAAAGTACCAAGTATATTCCTAAAGCTTCCAGATCCAAGCTCTAGCTCCCAGAAAACAATTCTAGACCCACCCTGGGCCAGAAGGGAACCTGCTACACTGAAGGAAGGAACTAGCCTCAGCAGGATACACCATCTGCTGAGTAAAGAGCCCGTAGGCTTTGAATAAAGATCAGTGGTAGTCAGGCAGAAGTCACCACAGGGGCAATACTCAATACTGTACTAGCTTCAGGTGTTTACCAGCACATTCCCAGCTGTGGTAATCATTGGGAGAGAAGATTCTGCTTGAGCAAAGAAGATGGAAGAATAAAAAGCACTTTGTCTTACAACTTGTATTCCTGCTCAGCCAAAGTAAAAGAAAGCATCAAGTAGATTCCTAAAGTTCCCAAATTCAGGCCCTAGCTCCTGGATAGCATTTCTAGACTCATCCTGGGCCAGTAGGAAACCTGCTTTGTTGAAGGGGAGATCCAGGCCTGGCAAGACCCATCACCTGCTGAGTAAAGAGCACTTGGGCCTGGAGAAACATCAGTGGTAGCTAGGTAGTAGTCACCACAGGAATTGACCAAGACCCAGTACCATCCTGGCTTCAGGTGTGAACCAGCCCAGTCCCAGCAGTGGTAGTCATGGAAGTGCTTACATAACCCCTTTCCCATCTCCAGGCAGCTCCAGAGACTGACTCATGTGGTTTGAGGGAAAGTAAGGGAAGATAACTAGAGACTGCATGGTAATCAAGAGATTTCTTCAGGATCTTACCCAAGACCCCCAAAGTGACAAGTGTGGAAGAGCCACAGTATTTTTGGGCTTAGTGTGCCCCGTAATACAGCTGCAGTGACCAAAGACTTTGACTATAGCACTCAAGTCCTTCTGAATACTTGGAAAGCCTTCTCAAGAAGGATGAGTACAAACAAGCACAGATTGTGAGGATCAGAATAAGTACCAAACTCTTCAATGCCCAGACATTGATGAACATTTACAAGCATTAAGATCATTCAGCAAAACATGACCTCATCAAAACAAATTAAATAAAGCATCAATGACCAATCCAAGAATTACAGAGATATGTAATTTCAGACAGAGAATTCAAAATAGCTGTTTTGAGGAAGCTCATTGAAATTCAAGATAACACAGAGAAGAAATTCAGAATCCCATCAGATAAAACTAATGAAAAGATTGAAATAATTTTTAAAAACCAAGCAGAAATTCTGGAGCTGGAAAATTCAGTTGATAAACTGAAGAATACATCAGAGTGTTTCAACAGCAGAATTGATGGAGTAGAAGAAAGAATTAGTTGCCTTGAAGACAGACTCTTTGAAAATACACAGTCAGAGGAGACAAAAGAAAAAACAATAAAAAAAGCACTTCTATAGGATCTGGAAATTAGCCACAAAAGGGCAAATTTAAGAGTTATTGGCCTTAAGGAGGAGGTAGAGAGAGAGATTGGAATAGAAAGTGTATTCAAAGAGATAATAATAATAGATAACTTCCCAAATGTAAAGAAAGATATCAATATCCAAATATAAGAAGATTATAAGTCACCAAACAGATTTAACCCAAAGAAGACTACCTCAAGGCATTTAATAATCAAACTCCCAAAAATCAAGGATAAAGAAGAAAAAACCAGCAAGAGAAAAGGAACAAATAACATATAAAGGAACTCCAATACATCTGGTATCAGACATCTCAGTAGAACCCTTACAGGCCAGGAGATAGTGGCATGACATATTTAAAGTGCTGAAGGAAATAAAGCTTTCATCTTAGAGCATATATATACACACACACATATACATATATGCATGTATATATGTATGTACATATGTGTATATATATGTGTGTGTATATATATCTATATGTACACTTTTCTTTTAGATTTAAGGGGTACATATGTAGCTGGGTATATTGTGTGATGCTGAGGTTTGAGGTATGAATGATCCTGTCATCCAGGTATTGGGCATAGTGCCCAATAGTTAGTTTTTCAACTCTTGCTCCCCACCAGTAGTCTCCAGTTTCTATTGTTGCCATCTTTATGTCCATGAGTCTCCAATATTTAGCTCCCACTTTTAAGTGAGAACATGCTATTCTAAAATATTATATACAGTGAAAATATCCTTCAAACATGAAGGAGAACTAAGGACTTTTCCAGATAAACAAAAACTAAAGGCCAGGTGCAGTGGCTCACACCTGTAATCCCAGCACTTTGGGAGGCCAAGGCAGGTGGATCACGAGGTCAGGAGATGGAGACCATCCTGGCTAACACAGTGAAACCCCATCTCTACTAAAAATACAAATAAAAAAATTACCTGGGCATAGTGGTGGGCGCCTGTAGTCCCAGCTACTCGGGAAGCTGAGGCAGGAGAATGGCGTGAACCCAGGAGACGGAGGTTGCAGTGAGCCGAGATTGTGCCATGGCATTCCAGCCTGGGCGACAGAGCAAGACTCCGTCTCAAAAAAACAAAACAGAACGAAACAAAACAAAAAACAAACAAACAAACAAAAAAACTAAGGGCTTGTGTCAACACCAGACCTGTCCTACAAGAAATGCTAAAGGGAGTTCTTCAATCAGAAAGAAAAGGATGCTGGCCAGGCGTGGTAGCTCATGCCTATAATCCCAGGATTTTGGGAGGCTGAGGTGGGTGGATCACCTGAGCTTAGGAGTTTGAGACCAGCCTGGGCAACATGGAAAAACCCTATCTCTACCAAAAATACAAAAAATTAGCCAGGTGCGGGGGCACATGTCTGTGGTTCCAGTTACTTGGGAAGCAGAGGTGGGAGGATTGTTTGAGCCTGGGAAGCAAAGGTTGCAGTGAGCCAAGATTACATCACTGCATTCCAGCCTGGGTGACAAGAGTGAAATCCTGTTTCAAAAAAGAAAAAAGAAAAAAAAGGAAAAGCAATGAAATGTTTAAAAAATGAAAATTAAATTTAAAGAAAGGAAAATGAAGGAAAAGGATGTTAATGAGCAATCAGAGATCACCTGAAACTACAAAACTCACTGATAATAGACAAATGCAGAATATTATAATACTGTATTGTAGTGTGTTAACTACTCATATCTTGAGTAGAAAGGCTAAAAGATCTATCAAAAATAACTACAACAACTTTTTAAGATATAGACAAAATAATTATATATAAATAGAAACAACAGAAAGTTAAAAAGCAGGGTGGAAGATGAAGTTAAAGTGTAGAGGTTTTATTAGTTTTCTCTATGCTTGTGGTTTGTTTTTGCAATCAGTTAAGTTGTTATCAGTTTAAAATAATGGATTATAAAATGTCATTTAGTGTAATGGTAACTTCAAATAAGCAACCTACAACAGATACACAAAAAATAAAAGGCAAGAAATTAAAACATACCACCAGAGAATATCAATTTCACAAAAAAGGAAGACAAGAAAGAGAGAAGGAAGACAGGAAGAAGGGAAGGAAGGAAGGAAGGAAGAAAGGAAGAAGGAAGAGAAAGCCACAGAACAACCAGAAAACAAATAACAAAATGGTAGTAGTAAGTTCTGATTTATTAATGATAACATTGATAATATTGAAGGTAAATGGACTAAACTCTCCAATCAAAAGACACAGAGTGACTGAATAGATGAAAAAAAAAATAGGACCCAATAATGATCTGTTGCCTACAAGAAACACACTTCACCTATAAAGACACACATAGGCTGAAAATAAAGGGATGGAAAAAGATATTCCATGCTAATGGAAAGCATGGAAACCAAAAGAGAGCAAGAGTAGCAATACTTATATTAGATAAAATCTATTTCAAGACAAAACTTTAGAATGAGACAAAGAAGGTCATCATATAATGATAAATGGACCAAATCGGCAAGAGGATATAATAGTTGTAAATAGGTATATGTACCCAGCTGTGGAGCACCCAGATACATAAAGCAAATATTATTAGAGCTAAGAAGAGAGAGATAGACCCCAACACAATAACAGCTAAATACTTCAATACCCCACTTTCAACATTAGGTAGATAATCCAGACAGAAAATCCAAAAAAGAAACAACAGACTTAATCTGCACTATAGACCAAATGGACTTAAAAAATATTTAGAGAACATCATATCCAGTCACTACAGAATACACACTCTTCTCCCCAGCACATGGATCATTCTCAAGAATAGAGCATATGTTAGGCCACGAAATAAGTTTTTCAAGAAATTCAAAAAAATTGCAATCATATCAAATATCTTCTCTGACCACAGTGTGATAAAACTAGAAATTAATAACGAGAGAAATTTTGGAAACTATACAAACTCATGAAATTACACAATATTCTCCTGAATGACCAGTGAATCAATGAAAAAATTAAGAAGGAAATTTAAAAAATTCTTGAAACAAGTGAAAATGGAAAAACAACATACAAAAACCTATGAGATACAATAAAAGCCATATTAAGAGGGAAATTTATAGCAATAAGTGCCTACATCAAAAGTAGAAAAACTTCAAATAAACAATCTAACAATGCATCTTAAAGAACTAGAAAAGCAAGAGCAAACCAAACCCCAAATTAGTAGAAGAAAAGAAATAATAAGTAACAGAGTATAAATAAGTAACATTTAAATAAAAAATGCAAAAGATCAACAAAATAAAAAGTTGTTTTTTTGACAAAACAATTAACAAACCTTTAGCCAAACTATGTATGACAAAAAGATACAAATGAATAAAATCAGAGATGACACATTACAATTGATACTGCAGAAATTCAAAGGATTATTAAAGACTGCTATAAGTGACTTATATGCCAATAAATTGGAAAACCGAGAAGAAATGGATAAATTCCTAGACACGTAAAACCTACAAGATTGAATCATGAAGAAATTAAAAACCTGAGTAGACCAATAACAAGTAACAAGATCAAAGCTGTAATTGTCTCCCAGCAAAGAAAAGCCTGAGATCCAATGACTTCACTGCTGAAATCGACCAAATGCTTAAAGAAGAACTAGTACAAATCCTGTCCAGCTATTCTGAAAAATAGAGGAGGTGGGAATACTTTCAAACTCATTCTGTGTGGCCAGTATTGCCCTGATACCAAAAGCAGACAAAAACACATCAAAAAAGAAAACAATGAGCCTATATTGCTGATGAACATTGATATAAAAATCCTCAAAAATACTTGCAAACCAAATTCATCAGTACATTAGAAACAGCATTTATCATGACCAAGCAGAGTTTACCTCAGGGGTACAAAGTTGACTCAACATACACAAATCAATCAATGTGATACATCATATCAACAGAATGAAGGACAAAAACCTTATGATCATTTCAATTGATGTTGAAAAAGCATTTGATAAAATTCAAAATTCCTTTCATGATAAAAAACCCTCAAAAACTGGGGATAGAAAGAACATACCTCAATACACTAAAAGCCAAATATGACAAGCCTGCAGTTAGCATTATACTGAACAGCAAAAAACTAAAAGTCTTTCCTCTAAGATCTAGAACATGGTAAGGATGCCAACTTTTACCTCTGTTATTCAACATCGTGCTGGAAATCCTAGCTAGAGGAATCAGTCAAGAGAAATAAATAAAGGGCATCCAAATTAGAAAGAAAAAAGACAAATTATTCTTGTTTTCAGATGGTATGCTCTTATATTTGGAGAATCCTAAAGATGCCACCAAAAAACTATTAGAACTAACAAATTCAGTAAAGTCGCAGGACACAAAATCAACGTACAAAAATCAGTAGCATTTCTACTTGTCAACAGTGAACAGTCTGAAAAATAAATCAAGAAAGTACTCTTATAGTTACAAATAAAATAAAATGCTTAGGAATAAACTTATCCAAGGAAGTGAAAGATCTCTACATAGAAAATTATAAAACATTGATGCAAGAAATTTAAGAGAACAAATGAAGAAAGGAAAAGAGGAACTGTATTAGTCTGTTCTCACACTGCTATAAAGACATACCTGAGCCTGGTTAA